>NW_017256018.1:52128-106494 GCF_001594055.1 Mycetomoellerius zeteki
CCATATTTTACCATCTAATTTGTTGCAGCAGCCAATCTTTTTTTTCAGTGTAAATCTGGAAATAATGTTGGATCATCGAAATAATTATATAAGCGTTGACAACAATGCCGCAAAAAATTTTAACGAGCATCCTACATAAATTATTACGATGAGCCAAACAAAATTATTGACCTATTCACATATTTCTCGTTAATAGTGATAAAACAAGTTAAAATGGCGACGAAAGGTCACTGAATTCCAGAGAGACGCTGTTCCAACTATGCAATTTCTAATAATATAAACGAGCGATAAATAGTTGTTTTTAAAATTGTACATACGAAATCGGACGCGCACATGCGTGACATTTTCGTCCGATTTACAACCGTGCTTGTACACGTGTTTCGTTCTAAGTGCTCGTCGTCGCAATGAGCATCTCGGTGAGTTCGAGACGAGACAACGGCGTCGGCAGCGGCGACATTACGGCGCTGTTATTTCACGGCTGGTTACTAAAAATTATTGCGTAAGAAACGCGCTTTCAACTTTTCTCTCTCTCTTTCTTTTCTACAGTCACGGTCTCGTTCTAAGAGATTACTGCGTAAGGGAACCAAAGGGGTTTCCAGGTCGCGTCACACTTCGCCACAACTACCGCGTTCTCCTCCATTAATCACTCGACGATCTCGCGAGAAAAAGAGAAAAAATAAGAGGGGGAGGAGTGTAGGAGAAAAAAAAAGGAGAGAGAAATAAGCGCTATTTATTTTGCGTCCTGGGACTCAGTCCCTTAACACGCGAGACACATTATTGTATTGTACAAGATTATAATATTGATACAGGAATACATGGCCTAAAAGCTTGATACACCGACAGAAAAGTGCTTGGTACTTGTGAGTATAATTTCATGATAAGACAATTATTGTTAGAAGCTTCAGTTTTATGATTATTACTGCAGTAATGTTAGTAATAATAACAATATATTTTTAGTACTCTTAAACATGAAAAAATTATACTAGAAATTATAGTAACTTTAAATATTTATTACAAATATTAAATATATTTTATACTTACGATTAGTAAAATATCAAGATATAAATGATAAGAAAAATAAACATTTTTATTCAGTGCAACCTAAATGCAATCGTAATTATAGTGAATATAATTGTTTTTCTAAATTCATATCTACTATTTATGAGATTTTCTATGTAACTACAGATTTTCAAGCAATATGTAACTATTATAAATAGCACTATTTGCATGGTTAAAATGACTATAAATATAGTTGTTCCAAAAAAGTAACTATATAAATTATAGTTAAGGAGATTCTTCAGTCATTTGACATAATATAGAAATTTGATCAAATTTTGATAACAAATTTGTTATAAAAATAGAGGCATTCCTAAATTAAAAAAAATTTTTTTTACCATCTGGATCGAAAGTTATTTCAATAAAAAAAGTAATATTTTTTAAATTTGTACTCTAATAGAAATATATGAAAATGTATTACAAAATAATGATAAAAATCTCAATTTTTTATATAAGTACTATATGAATTCAAAAATATTTATTTAAAGTTATATATTAAGATGCAGAGATTAATTGTTCAGTAAATAAACCAAATATTTATTTGTTATAAACTTGGTGAATCTCAATGAAACTTTGCACAAGTCATGCTTAGTACTTAATATATTTATATTAAAAAATTTAGATTTTTATTATTTAAAAAATTTTTGTTTATAACAATAAAACTAATAACAAATAAAATAAATAATCTATAAAAATGTGTTGCTCAATGAAAACAGAATGTTATGAACACAACTTTCATATGTATGTAGTTTGTTTAAAGCGTAAATATTAATATATGTGTTTTATGATTGGAGAACCTCCTTAAATTATAGTAACTGCAATCAGAGTGCAATAATAAAAAAATGAATTTTTAAAAAATTAAAATAAAAAATAAAATAAAAATAACAGTAGAAACATGTTCGTGTAAGAATACAATGTGTGTGTATAGTATGTGTGGAGTATGTGTAAAGAACAAGCTGAGAGAGAGAGAGAGAGAGAGAGAGAGAGAGCGTGCGACGACACCCACCAAAACGCCGGAACCGATTGGCGTCGAGTTGTTCTCAAACGAGAGAGATTATCCCTTCTAAATTCGATTGAGGCAAGATGAATTGGAGTCTAGGTTGCGGTAGCTTCCCACGACTCGATTCAACTTGCCGAACGTCGCGTCTTGTCACCGGTAGCTTTCACTTTCGCCTGTCGCGAAGTTCCTCACAAAATCTCGAACGCGCGCGCGAGAATCCGATCCGCTCGTCCTTGTGTCCTCCACCAAAAGGAATCATTGCCAAACCTTTTAGGGAAATTGAAAGCCCTGATTTATGGAGTACGTTCCTGCAATTTGCAATTGTAAAAGCAATTGATTGGATAATTCGAATCGTTTCTTGCCTGCATTTATCTCTTAGGCTTGCATATAGATACACGGCTCGATCTCGGGAGTTAACCTAATCAGTCTAATTGATTGACTTGACATCCGAGACATTAGTCTCTTGATCTGTGTTTTGTTCCATTCGACGAACATGTTGCATTTCTAAAGTGATCAGACTAGAGATCGAGATTAGGATTATTGGATTGAAATTTAACCAATCAAAGTAAAGTTTACTAATCGTGAGATTGATTTTTTTTCTTTGATTGGTTAAATTCTAATTCAATCTCTAGTATGATCACGGCTTAAGGATGTCAAAATGTGGAAGCCAGATGCCGTCAGTTCTCAGAATGGCGCAGTTTTAGATAGAAAGATAATTTTTTCACAAAGTGTGATATCTACCATATTAGAGAAATTAGGATTCTATACAAAAATCCCATAATATTTTCTCCTTCCGCCTTAGATATTTTAACAAATGCTGTTCCAGTCTATGCTATTTATATTTTTCATGTTATATTTTTCTATTTTCGCAAAAAGTGAACTATGTGAATTTACAGTACCCTTACAATAAAAATGTGCAGTAAATTTACAAACCATGTAACGTTTTGCTGCAATTTCACAATATTTGTAAATTTACAATAGAAATTTGTTGTGAATATGCAAAACTGGCGTGCGTATTAGAGATTTGCACATACTTTATCGCAAAATATTATTGTAATTTCACAATATACCCAGATAGAACACGGAGACATAATTAAGTCATAATGACATCACAGAACGTCATCATGACATCATTTGATACCTAAAAATTGACTTATATAAGTGACGAATGAAGTCATGATAATGTCCTCATGACTTTTGTGTTCTACTTGGGTAACTATTTAAATTTACAGCACATTTTTGTTGGATAAAAACTTCCAACTTTGAAGGTTTACAACAGAAAGGACTATGCCTTAAAAGACCGGTTTTATAGGGAAATTTGGGCCCTGGAAGAACAACTTTGAGACATGCCTAAAATTTTAAGATATCAAAACAAAATAAAAAATTTCATAAGTCTAACTTTATAGAAGAAATTTCCTGAGTGTTATATTGGCCACATTTCAATTAGGCAATTAAAACCTTTTATTTCATACTTTGAGTGAGTCTCTCTCCCCTCTTCATCGATTAATATATATCACTTATAACTATTCATTTGGGGTCCAAAAAAGGTTTTAGTCTTCGTCTAGATTGGACATACTATCTTGATTAAAAAGTTCCCGGAATTCATTCAGAAAATTCAAAATACAAGTTTATTCATCAAAAGTGATATTGTCCCCTTCAAAGTACTCCCCATCGACTGCAACGCACTTATGCCAGCGCTTGATCCAGCTCTCGGAACATTTCTGGAACTCTATTGTCGGTATAGCCATCAGAGCCGTCTTCGATTTTTCCATTACCTCTTAGTAGTGGTTTTTTGACTCGATCGAACAGAAAAAAATCGCAGGGAGCCATATCGGGTGAATTCGATGGCTGTTGGATGGTATTCGTTTCGTTCTTGGTCAAAAAATTTAATACAAACTCGTTGTTGCAAATTCAACTCCATTTTTAAAACTGTAAAAAATCGAAAACCGTGCAGAGGTAGATGTACTCAAGACGGCGTAACTTTTACAAATGTCAAGCTATGGCGATAAAATTTGGTGGAAATGTCAATGATAGATGTGGCAACCTAACCAAAAAAACAGAACTCAAATCAGCTGACTCAGAGCATCACCTGGTGGTAATTCCGGGAACTTTTTGATCAAGGTAGTATTCCAAATACTAGATGATTCGAAAAATCGAATAAAACTAGTCCTAAATGGTACACAATACATGATTATAATAGCGAACTTTGAACAGCTGTAGCACTCAAGGGGACTCATTTTACAAAGTTGTGCATATGGAACTTTTTCTTTTTTGAATTTGAAATAATGTACCAATCTTTGTCTTAAATACATTATTCGTTTGAACAGATAATGTCTACCTTCGGTATTCGCGTGATCAAATTGTACTGCACAAACATAATTGATATAGCATGTAATACTGTTCGTTTAATCCTGTTGTTAGACGTATAAGCCATTGTTTTCGTAATTTCGGCCAAAAAATATAATGGTTATTCTAAGAAGGCAATTATTTACGTGAACCTCTATCATAACTTCTATCAATATATTGTGCCATTTTCAAACAAATAATTTGTTTCATTGTTTGTATACATTGTAACTAAATAATATATTATTTGATCGAAAGACATTACTTCAAATAATAATGTTACTTCTATCAAATAATAGAGATTTCTCGAATGAAACAACAAAATTTTTATTCAAACAAATAATGTTTCGTACAAGCATATGTTGTTACAACAAAACAAATTTTAATCAAATAAATAGGAATACTAAATTCAAAGGAACTTTTTTCTCTGTATGAAAATATATCTTTTAAATGATAAGAGATAAGATGATCATATGCAGAACAAAAATAGTCTGTATCGAGCCCTGCATCTACCTCATGCTATTAATTGCGCATACGCCGTACGCCGTATGTAAAAGAAGTTATACCTACTGTGATCAGACAAGCCAGGTAAGTGTAAATTTACGATTTTATACTTTTTTGCTTTAAACTTTGCTTTCAAATAAAATACTTTTTATCATATTTTCATTTTATTAATTCTAAAATACGTTTTCTCAAAAGATATGTGCATGATTTTTTAAATATTTTTCAGTGATTTCTCTCAAATATATTCATATAAATTTTGACAACATCGGTTTGGGGTTAAAAGTACCGTATCGCTAGTAGAGTACATTGTAACACCATTACAATTAACGGTAAATGTTAAGAAAAGCCCGCTTACTTCAAATTTTGATAAAAATACATTGAATCGATGCGTTTTCGCGTAAAAATAAAGATTTGACAAATGAAAAGAAAAATGTGTCGCTCTGCTTCGTGAACCGAAATATTTTAAGTTAAAATTAACGATTATTCAGGAAATACTGTCAGTCACGAAATACTGCGATACGAGCACGACTGAGGTCACATTTTCATGCTCTATGGCCACGTGCGAATGCATTGTAAGTATTATATTTCTTATTGTAATAGATATTATTCACTGTTTTAGAAACACAAGTTCACTGTTTTGAAACAAATTCTCTGCTCTAAAACACAAATTTACTGTTTTAGAAACAAAAATAATAGATAATTGCTGTTTTAGAACAGATAATTTATTTTTAAAGCATTGAATTTGTGTTTTTAAAGCAGTGAATTTGTGTTTTAGAACAGATAATTTGTTTTTAAAGCAGTGAATTTCGATCTGTTATAGAACAGATAAGTTGTTTTTAGAACATGTTACAACTTTCCTTAGCTCCGTTTTATTTTTCCCCAAATCGGAGCAAGATGTACTAATTCGGATTTTAATATTTTACTCAAAACAGCCTAAAATTATATCTTTTTGCAAATAGTATGATAAATCTAAATAGTCGTTGCGTCATGTGCATTAAAAGAAATAAACATATATGTTAAAAATAAAGAAATATATATATATATTTCTAAAAATTGATACACCGTGTCCCCAGTCTCCCCTACATAAGTTGAAGGAGTTCCTCAAGCAAAGGGTAATTCCTCGAAAAAATCTTTCGTCTTTTGAAAAACTACTTATCGCCAACCAAACCAAATTCTCGCCTTTATTTAAAAATCTTTTCATCAATCTAATCTCTCAAATAGTATAGAGAATAAAAAAATAATTCGTTTAAAATCCCCGAATTATGAAATGTAAGAACAAATATAGAAGAATATCTTGAATTCATAACGATTATTTGTGCTATCTGGGCTAACTTCTTCCTGTTGCTATGAATAACAACATCGACACATTATCATTATATCTAATGTTAAAATACCGATAAACATTGTTACTAAAATACGAAATACCTTTCGATGATGCAGAGAGGGAAAGAAAAAAAAAGAATTTCTTACCCGGGGTCTACGTGACTGGGCGGCAATTCCTGACCGATCGCCGGCAGTATCGATCAAGGTCGCGATGATCAGCCGGCCGAGAATTGTTTATGCGATCTTTTTATATGCGTAAAGGTGGAGTCAGGCCAAACAATGAGCTAAAGTTACTAGATTTATAAGGTATCACAATGGTAAATCCATTTTTTTTCAGCATTTGATGCCAAACTGGCAGATAGTGCACATAATGTACTCTCAGATAGTACAGAGTTCAGAAAGAATTAAAAAAAAATTCAGTTGTATATTCTGAGTTCCTTTTTAGATGCAAAAAACATTCTTTTCAGAATTTTTCAAAAGAATTCTTTTTGCACCTGAAAATGAATTCAGAATTGATAACACGACTGAATTCTTTTTTAACTCTCTGTGCTATCTGGACTATACAACATGAAATGTTTCAAAAATATTTCATCGCAAGATTTGAAATATTTCAGAAATTTTTCATAAAATATTTCTAAAATATTTCACGTTATGGCTATATTTCAGCTACACATTAAGTGTAGCTATTTTAATCTGTGCGAAATTGTCCATACATTTTTTGTTGAAACTAAACATTTACGCCAAATAAATCCATATTAGACCAAATATTATACAATAAATTAAACATTCGTACATATTTCATTATTTATAAATAAACTGATTATAAAAAATTGATATTTTCCAATTATATTTTCCCTCACAAAATACATTTATACAACTACGTAAGTTTGGAATGGCCACGTCTTGAAATCTGTTTTCTGTGGCTAAACTAGTATACACTTTTGAAGCTTACAGTGAAATAGGTATACGTTTGATATTTGATGAAAAAGAGAAAGGAATTCTAATGCAAAAATAAAAGATGGTACTTCATAAATTTAGTGACTTTGCAACGAGCGCAAATGAACGCAAATGAACAACTTACTTCGATGAGGACAGTGCCAGACTGTCCTGCGATATCTTTCTCACCGAAGCATCTCCCTGAAGCAAGTTGTTCGTTCATGTTTGTTCGCGTTTGTTCGTTTGATTTGTGACTCTAATTGATCAGAAAAAACCTTCCCTCTATTCATCACTGTCATCATTAATATAAATATTTATAATCGTTTATCCTTGACAGTTTGATCTAAATTCATTTTAAAGGTCATCACCCATGCTAACAAAAGAAAATTCGTTCGTTTATGTTTGTTCTTGTGCTTGTTCATTTGTGCTTGTTCAATCGCTTTATCGAGATCCGGTTATAAATGGCGTACGTGCGAATTTGCACGTTCCCTCTGCGATCCACTGCTATTTATGGCTGCGAATTATTTTTTCGATGGTACCGGTTGATTGTATCCTTGATTTGACATAAAAAATATCCCCACATGGAGGAAAGTCACAACGATACCGGTTGTCCTCTCAGTCGGTCGAAGATGACGTTGAAGTCTTACAATTTGAAAAATTCACAATAAAAGACTCCTTTACTTGTAACTTACGAATAGAAATTGAGAGAAGGTAAGAAGTATCGAAGTCTGAATGAAGAATAGAGACAGACTAGAAGTTCACGAGAATTCAGAACAGTATATACACAGGATACTAACAATAAGTACTCTGAAAGATTTTAAGAGATGATTTCTCACATAAATTCAAAACGAAAACTTCATATATCTGTAACGGTTTAATTTCAAAGATACAGGGTATCAAAGTTGAAGGAAAAATTTCGTTTCTTCCAAAAATGTCAAAAATCACTCAAGTTATTTTGATGAAACTTTAAACATACACAAAGTGATATTGGAAATTTTTGGAAGAACCGAAATTTTTCCTTCAACTTTGACTCCCTGTATCTCTGAAACTAAGCAATTTCGTCTTGAATTTGTGTGGGAAATCATCCTTTAAAATCTTTTAGAAAGTACTTGCAATTAGTGTCTATCCTATATGCCAATTACTCATCGAGCATTCATTTCAATTAATCAATTAATTAAATTGATTGAATAAACTCAATTTGACAGTTACCTAATATTCCTTGACGCTTCAATGTTTTCGTAAAAAAATTATCGAAGAAACAAGTACGAAGAAACACATCCGGAAAAAATGCTGTATTAACAGCATTAGTCGACAGCAATCTATAAATAATCTTATTAATTCAATCACAATAATAATGAAACAAATATGTCATGCTTTAATACATGTTATTTGTTTAATTAAAAAACTGTGGCACACAAGAAACGTAAGGCAGTATGACGTAAATTCAACAGTAGCAAATCCAACATACTGATTTGCTTATTGCTTACAGTTTTTGTATGCTATAGCATTTATACTGTCATTGAATGAACAAAATTGTTTCCAATTAAACTGTTATTGGCTAATACTCTTAATGCAACATTATTTTTTCCGGTTTTGCTCAAGTAAACATTTAGGTAAACATAGATCTGAAAATCATTTTTTTCAACCATCGAAATATTGATGTAGGACGCTGAAACTGATTTATTGCATTGAAAAGAATACTAAATTTTAATAAATATTTGTTCCAATAGTTCTAAATAAATATGGAGAGACTGGGGGACAGTTGTACCAATTTTTAGAAATATACATATATTTCTTTTTTTATTTATAACATATACGTTTATTTCTTTTAATGTACATGACAACAACTATTTAGATTTATCATACTATTTGCAAAAAGGTGTAATTTTAAGCTGTTTACGAGTAAAATATCAAAATCCGAATTAGTACATCTTACTCCGATTTGGGGCAAAATGAAACAGAGCTAGAGAAAGTTGTAACATGTTCTAAAAACAACCCGTGTAGAAAATTGTTAGGGGGCTTAAAAAAGGACCTGATTAGTATGCCCTAAAATTAATCGGGCCCTATTAGGGTAGATAACTTGGGCCCTACATGGCCCTACATGGTAAGAAATTGTTTACCAGGTCCCTATAAGAAAAAATTATCGGGGACCTATAAGGAAAAATTATCAGGGCCCTATAAGGAAAAATTATCAGGGCCTTATAAGGAAATATTAGGACCTTACAAGAAAATCTCATCGGGCCCTATTGTTGCTATATCTATAAAATAAAAAACACTTTCCGCTGAACGTGAAAATTAATTTTATGGTATTTTGAAACGGTCACCCATCCGAATGCTAATCGCGTTGCTTGACCTCTGTAATCATACGGAAACTGCTACTTCGATGATCCACGAATATTAAATGTTAATAAATTGTATAATTGTGACATATCTGTCAATATAATCCTGATAGAAATTTGTGCAATTTAACTGAACATCCAGTCAGTTACTATTATATTTGCTATCGAATACTATATATTAATTCCTCTTGATATACGAAAATAATATATATGTAACTGAGCACAATTAGTTAGATAATTATTCAATTTAATATCCTCAACGCCAATAATTAAAATTATGTTCAGTAGACACGTTTTTTACAAAATGAAAAAATTTGGTAGAAAAAGATCGCTGTATCCTACGAGATATTAAACTTAACTTAAAGTTAACAACTGTTTATAGGTTAGGAAATCTATCATATATAGCACATACTCTACCGCTTGGCATCTCTAATAAATCCTTTCCAGGCCCTTATAAGTTAGCCCTAATCAATAAGTATTTATAAAGTTGAAGCATCCCTATCAAATCCCGATAAGGGCCTTATCAGATATAAATAAGGAAGTCTTACTTATGGCATTCCTAATAAATCCTTTCCAGGTTCCTATAAGTCAGCCCTAATAAATAAGTATTTATAAAGTTGATGCATCTCTATCAAATCCCGATGAAGGCCTTATCAGATATAAATGAAGAAGCTTTTCTTATGGCATCCCTAATAAATCCTTTCCAGATCCCTATAAGCCAGTCCTAGTAAATAAGTATTTATAAAGTTGATGCATCCCTATCAAATCCCGATGAGAGCCTTATCAGGTATAAATAAGGAAGCCTTACTATGACATCCCTAATAAATTATGATTGGGACCTTATTAGGTTAAAATAAGGAAATCTTTCTTATGGCATTCTTCTTGTTTCCAAACTTGAAAAAATGACTCGGTAGAAAAAGATTCACGTCGAATGAGGAGGTCATTGCCGAAACAGAGGCCTATTTTGCAGAGTTCGACAAATCGTATTTTTCGGAGGGGTTAAAAAAATGGCAGAAACATTGGGAAAAGTGTATCCTCCTAAAAGAGGATTACGTTGAAAAAAAAGTTTTGTGAAAATCTTGCGTCTTCATTACTAACACGGGTACTTATTGATTTGCCCTCATACATACACGGAGAGAATTTTCTTTCACAATTTACCCTGAAAATATAGTAGTTGTAGTACAGTACAATATTTTAAAGATTTTTACATGCACTTCAGTAAAATTGATCAAATTATTTTATACTTTATTGTAGTTTTATTAATGAATGAGAGAAATTTACATTAAAAAATTCTTCGAAATGCAATGTTGTCCCACGACTGTCATATTTTCAGGGTAAATTTTAAGAAAAAATTCTCTCATAACTTCTTTTACATGCAACGCATGCGATTGATGGCATGAAGCAGATGCAGGTCTCGATACCGATTATTTTTATTCTTCATATGATCATCTTATCTCTTATCATTTAAAATATTTACGCATTGTTACAACTTACCCCCGTTGCAACTATCTCCAGTTACCCCTATATTTATTTCATACGAAAATCATTAATTTGATTAAACTATCATTTTTTTATTGTGTAGATATTTATTTATTGTAAGTAAATGTATTTAGTACTATCTAAAGAAATACGTATTAAGATTTAGTAAATTTTTTTCAGTACAGCATGTTATCAACACTTAATCGTCCTACATAATTATTTCGGTGCAACAAAATTATTTTCAAATCTTTATCTGGCTAAATATTTAGGTAGCAAAGCCGTTCTTTCCTTTGTGTACAAATTCCATCCCTTATACGGTTTCGTGACCTGAGAATCGAGGTAGACTGGTTCGCGATTCTAATAACCGACAATATGCGGGCACTCGGGCAGGCCTGCCACTGGCGCAATCGTCTGCGATTACGTAATGGAATTCGATAATCGAGCGAGTCGACCTACCCGCGTCTATATGAACGTCTATCCGCTATACGAAGCTCGAGTCTCCTGGACTCCGACTGCAACCGTCGGGTTTCTCGAGAACAGAACCGCAACCGTCGGGTTTCTCGAAGAGACGCTCGAAATTGCAAAATCCGAATTTATTCGACGAAAGGGCCACATTTCTCCGATCCTTCGGCAATCCACATGGAACCATGGCCGACTGGTGAATTTATCTAAACAGCATAGAATCGTGCACGAATGTGCGCGAATTACACGAACTGGCCTTTCACCGACAGTCAGGCGGCAAACACAGTAATAACGCATCGAAATTTCCATACTTCTGCGAACTGGGTTAGATGTTTATCGTGCTATTTCATAACTTACCTCCGAGACCTTATTAAGTCGGACTCCACTTGAAACTCATCGAAAAACGCAGTTTGAGCCACATTTCGAGTGGTTGAAAGGAGGATGTTAAAAAAAGGGATCGATTTCTGTACAAAAAGGTGTAAATAAAAGAAATAGTGTTCTTAGATTTGACCTCCTGGTTATGATAAAGTTATAAAACTTTTTTCGTCGTATCCAGGAGGTCCAAATCTACAAAAAACACTATTCCTTTTATTTACTCCTTTTTGGACTGAACCGATTCCTTTTTATAACATCCTTCTTTAGTCCTTGAAAAATCTTTTTTTCTTTCTCGACTAAAAAGAAACTGACAAGACTGTCGGCTGTTGTTAAAAAATAATGCATGACGAGAGACACATACTTTGCGCATAATAATTATCTAATTAATGACCGAGCAAGAAGTGGCTGAGAAGTCAGAAAAGAATGCATTGAATAATTTTGCAGTCGGCCGTAGAAGTGACTGAAAAGTGACGTTCCCTCATTTATCGCGTCACCTCGGTTTTCTTACGAGCGCAGCTTACAGATTATACGTGCGCTCGCTCCCGAAGACGTGTGCCTGTATCATCGCATATACCGGGTGGTAGGGATGTGCGATATGGTAAAAATACACGTTACGGGGAAAAAACGATTTTTTTGCTCTCTAAATTTCTTGGAAGAGTGAAAATATTTGCACTCTTGAACAAGAGTGGCAGATTTTCACTCTTTAGAGTGAGATTCACTCCAAAGGAAAGAAATCTCATTTCTTTTTTGGAGTGAATCTTAATAAAAAGAATGAAATCTCACACACACATTTCAAAAGAGTAAAAGTACTGCCACTATTGAAAAATAATGAAAGTATTTACACTTTTGAACCAGAGTGACAGATTTCACTTTTTTTCAAATAAGGTTCATTCCAAAAAGGAGTGAGAGTTCTTTTCTTTCGAGCGAATCTCACTCAAAAAGAGTGAAAATCTGCCAATCTTATTCAAGAATGCAAACATTATCACTCTTTCAATAGTGGCAGCAATTTCACTCTTTTGGAGTGAGATTTCATCCCAAGAAATTTAGAGAGCGTAAAAATGTTGGTTGGAAATCGCCTTTGAACTTCAAAAGCGATTTGTAACCGACATTTTTGCTAAATATCGATTTTTTTCGTGTAATGATACGTGTGTCGAATCGATACTATCGATATGCCTATCGCACATCCCTACCGAGTGGGTGGCCGGCGCCACAGTTAAATGAAAGAGAGAACAGGGAGGCGCAAATCCCGGGCCCGGTTCGGCCAACTGGATGGCCATGGAACATGAAAGTGTGTCCCACATTTCGTAATCCGCGATCTGATCTTTCGGACGTGCGACATTTTCATCGAGCTTGTTTTTACAACTGTTGCTGCAACTCGCACGCATCGCCTCCACCTTTCTACCCCTTTTAACCTTTCCTCTTCGAGATAGAAGAGTCAAGCGAGGTTCCAAACTCGATATGATCTCTCGCCTTAAGATTTAGACGGAAACTTAGAGTCCGAAAGAAAAGACACGCGTCTGTCTATAAATTAACACGTATTCAGTAAAGGCAAAGATGATAATGTAGACCATACTTAAAATTCTATTGTAATTAACACCATCTCTTGTAAAAGGTTTTTAATTTATTTTTAGATATCGAAGTTGTGAAACAATCGTCGCCACGACTGATGCGACATTGTTGACAACTGATGTTTATTTATTACAAGGTACATCAAAATTTTTTTCGTATGATTTTTAATGTCAAATTTAACGTGGTTTAAATTTCGTAAGCAACGAGATAATATCCTAAATTAATTAAGGTACTGTTCTTCTATTTTGAGAAAGTAAGTAAACTTGATTAATTATAGCCTTGGCCAAAAATATTAGGCACCTTATTAATCATTATTTAAAGTTTTATAGCTCAAAAATTGATTTATGACATTTGATGTAAATTATATACTTTGTTTCAAGAACTCTTTAAACTTATACTTAATGTCGGTAATTAATAGGTAACAATGCAGATAAAAGAATTTTGCAGATAAATGAAGAAAATATAGACGTTTAATATTTTTTATCAAGATTACATTTTCGCCAGGATATAATTAAATGTAAATTTTGTTAATGTTTGGCGGGACACACATTGGAAAGCGTTTTTCAATGTGTCAAAAATTTTTCTAGTTATTATTTCAAGATAGTTCAAGTGTTCCTATAGATATCTGCGAACAGATGCTCGTAGTAAACATTTACAAGGACAGGATCCACGCAAAAGTATTGCTAGGAGAATATATATTCATGAAGAAACTTCACAGAAACTTCTCAATATCTCAATATATTCAGAATTTTCTGTGAATTCAAGCATAAGAAGTTCAAATAGATCTGAAGAATTCAGATTCTGTAAAAGTGTAGACAAAGATTCACTTTATCATCACACTCAGATAGTCACATGATGTCTCTTGTAAAGATTTTTCCCATTTTGTAAACGTCTTCATTATTTCACAAGTATTTTACGTTAAAGTTAAATTAATAAATTATCGTTCGTGATATCATTAACTTGAATATAAATAAAAAATAAAAATTACAAAAAACAAAATACACTGACATCTCTCCGATATCGTTATTCCGAGCATGTATAAAATTTCCCCCATTTCACTCGTACAAATAATTATACTTTTTGGAATAAATCAATGTAATGTATTTTTTTTTTTAAAGTTCACATTTTCCCCTTTTCAAAACACTACTTATTTTTATTTATATCTTTTTTTATCATAATAAAGATATGATTTTTTCAAAAAAAGCTGATTATTGCACTCTTTTTATAAATTGTTCTTTACTATTCTTTGGCATAACTTTTTCAATTATTATCAAAACCTTTTTATGTTTTGATATTTCAATTCTATACATTGTGGCATTTCATAAGAAAAAAAAATATATTTTCCATTGAGATTCGTGATAATTACAGAGCCAGTCAAAATCGCCGTGGGTGACTTGAACCCAGACATGTAAATTAAGACTCTAAAACGAGACTTGTAGTTGAGGGTTAACGTGAGTCTTCACTGCTCCTACTCAATCATATCGTTATTTTCTACTAAAACAATAGTTATATTTGACACTACACAGTCAACTGTACTATATAGTGTCAAATTAACTATCGTTTTGATAAAAAATAACGATATATTTAGTAGGAACAGTGGCGACTCACGTTAGGTTAAATTTGACATTATAGATTTAACAGTGAAGAGGAACGACATTACGTTTTTTCTCTAACGTTAACTGCGTAATTAAACTTGACAGATAGGATGATATTAAATGCCTCCAAATATCACGTTCTGCAATTTTCTCGTTACTTCTTTTTTCATTATTATAAACACGGACAAGATATCGTGGTGCTGACGTCATACGTAGATTACTTCGGAATAGAGATAATTTAATAATGTTTCTTGTTTTTCTCAGAACGCGAAGTGTTTAATTTTATTTCAAGGAAGCTTTTGAAGACGTTAAAAAGGTTAAGAATCAACCATGTTCGCATATTAAAATCTTGTTGTTAACACCCATGCGTTGATACGACTCTCATCGCCACGAACCATTTCTGTGCATTACGCCATGCCCATCTTTAAAATCATGATATCACCAGAAAAGGAAGTGACTTTATTGCACAGCTTCGTGTTTTCGTAAATTTATTGTGAAAATTTATTCAAAACTTACTGGATTTCTCAATCTCTGAAGCACATTTTTACGTTGAATAATTGTGTAATGCCGCTCAATATTAGCGTCTTATATAGAAGTCTTAATATAGAAGTCTTCGCTTGGTAAAAGCAAAATATTTCCGAACCCGATAGTTTCATACGCAATCGGACAGGTAAATACGGAATTGTCAATTTCCGATCTGTTGATTCAATTGCGAAACTCCGCGCGAGTAACGAGAGTGCAATTAGGCTAAGATTGCCGAAATCGTACCACTTTTCACATAAAGGCTTATATCTCAGAAATTATGAAGAATATTTTTAAGTTTTTTTACAGCATAATAAATTACAATGTTTTCCCTTTCTTGCTAAAACTCCCTTGTCTAAAACTTTTAAAGCGAATTGTCACTCTGAAGAGTGAAATTTCACTCTTAAAAATTGAAAATTGAGACACTCTTTTTCAACACTGACTCAATTTTGTTCTTTAAAGTGAAATTCCACTCCAAAGACTTTAGAGAGTACGTAATTTTTTCATAATTTTTTGCATTATTATAATATTTTAAATGAGAATTGTTAACAAATAGTGCGATTTAGGAAATTCGTCTTTCTAAATCGCACTTTCATTAAAATCATTTGCAGGCTTATTGACTTATTCATTTAAAACGTTATAATAATGCAAAAAAAAAAAAAATTACGTAAGAAAGGGAAAATATTGTATTTTAGTGCAATTAACTTTAACCTTGATGTACTTTCTTTTTCTAGTTCTAGGAACCAGAAAAGCATAAAAAATAAGTTAAACCAAAATTAAACAGCATTAATACATTAATCGCGTGATGCATCGTCCCTGATGCATCAGTTTCGTTTTCTCTCTATTGTTGCGCAAACCCTTCTTAGACGGGAAGAACGAAATTGTGTGTCACGTGAATTTCAATGTCGCATTCTTCTCGCTACGCGAATGATTCATTCAACGTCCAAAATCAGCCATCAACCGATTAACTTGAGAGGTATCGAGGTAGCCACTCGCTCAAGCGAGTATTAGTTCTTTTTTTTAGATATTCATTTTCTTTTTACTATCTGTAACTATCACTTTTTCTACTATCTACTGTTATTTATCTTCATCGTGCGATAAAAATAACGTAATATAACGCCATCATGATCTGGTCACACATATGTAATAATATAAAAAAATGTAAAATTGTTGCATGCAAATACGTTATTTTATTGTCTCACAGAAATGGCCACAACATATCGCAATAGAATTTTATGATCTATTAAGCATACCTCGTTAGTCACTCGAGGCCATTTATCACAAATGTCATCGATAGCGGTTTTTTTTTCAATTGCGATAATGTTAGCATAAAATGACGAAGGAACTAGAAAGAGAAATACCGTCGAACTGCTGCGCCACGATCGCTATTGTTTCAAAATATTATGGTATATACCGAGAAAAATGTCTGGTTGAAAATGAATGAATCAAATGTATATATATATATATATATATAATATTGATTCATTCATTTTTAACTAGAAATTTTGTCAGTATTATATATCGAGAAAAAACAAAATTTTCATAATTTTTTAAATAGCGCCAGTTGAATATTTATTAAATGTAAATATATATTCATTTATGAGGTAATATATTTTGCAATAAATTATTTATAAGTTTCTAAGATAAATTATTTATATTTTTCCAAGATGCTTCTTATTAGCATCATTATTAAAGGAGTAATCAATTTAAGATGTTAATTTCAACTTCAGTTGCGATTGCACTTCAAGTCCGACAAACCGTACTTATCGGCGCTTAGTTTATAAAACTGAAATAATATATTTGCATTTAGTATTATTAAATACTAACTAAGAACCCTCTTTGAAAATAGGATTATTTTTATTAATTGATTTATTCTCATCATTATTCTAATCTACTTTCGATTTATAATTGTTCACATATTATTTATTTAGTACAAGGCCATTGATTTGATTTAACAATTACACTTTTTATTTAGTAAATATTTATTTACCCTTAATAAAAGTTATATTAGTACTCAAACAATTATTTATTAAGCAAAATTTAAAAAGAAAGCGGCCAGAAAGGAACAATATTAGATGTAATTCCGAAATCAAAATTATTTTATATAACAAGTGAGAGGAAGACAACAATTAAACCAATAATTGTAATAATAATGTCAAATACTCGGTCAAATATTAACAACTTGTAGTATACATAAGCAAGTAAAAAATTGAATACATCGATTATTAAAATAAAGATAACAAATTCATCGGTCAGAGAACCGTGTTAAGTTCACAGAAAAAAAAGTGTAGAGTCCGTTGAAATCAAATATTAAAAACTTAAGTGTTGAATGAGATGTCTACACAAGAATTCTTTATTAACATTTTTCTCTCAGTGTAAACATGCATTGCAATCCCTTCACTGAAAGAGTAATTTTGCTGAAGAATCTAAAAATTTGGTAGATACAGATCTGAAAATAATTTTTAAAAAAAGACCATCAAAATAATGAGCCGTACTGAAAATATTTTGATATTCTAGCAACCAATTTTGTCGTCCTACTTAAATATTTTGATGGTCCAGAAAAATTATTTTTCAGAATTGCCCTGATAGAAATTTCATGCATTTTTTCAGCAGTTACTAAACAGTTATACCAACTTCTATCTAGTAACTGAGAAGGAAAACTGCTTAGGATCCCAATCAGGATGTAACGCTTTGTTTGCAGTTATTGCATACAAAAGTTGCGTAATATCTGAATCTATTTACTGAATAGAAAAACAACAAATAATGGATATTAAATTGATTAATAAGCAAGCCAATTGCACATGAAATGAATAAAACTCTATCAAGTTCTTGTCCATTTCCTACTCAGTATTGGCACAACTAATGAGAATACAGTAACATTAGATAGTAACTGGATAAGGTCTACGAAAACTGCATATATTTCTACAAAGGTGTATCGAGCTAAATTTTTAGATTCTTCAGCAAAATTGCTCTTTCAATGTACCTTCCCTTCTTTTCCGTATTAGCGATGCAAATAAGACCGCGTTACACCAACGCTATAACAAATCTAGCTTTCCCGATCGGGCGTCGCGTTAATTAGCGCGTGCAAATATGCAATTCGAATGCGAGGCGCGTGATTTACGTGATCGGCAGCCGAGTTCGTCAATCACGTAAATTCGATTCGCGAGCATCCGCGATTTGTCCCCAATGATTTTGCGCAAGACTGGAAGAGGATGATTTTAATGTCAATGTTAACGGCGGAACACCGGTTTGTTTCGTAAACAATGGCGATGGATGGACGAAATCGCGAGCGATCGATCTGTTTCGGGCCGATCTCGGGGATATATCGGGAGTCATGGCACAAGAAACGCTCGCTCGTTCACTCGCGCGAATTGCGAAAGGCGGCAATCGCGATTGGATCATGCGCGCGCGCGCACACGAGAGAACATCTTGGGGGCCCGCAGTTGCGACACGCGCACGCAATTACGCAACTTGCGTAACCTGCGCCGCGAGCCAGCGACTCGCTCTCGAGGAACGCGCCCGTATATTCGCCATGTCGTGTCCGACAGGGGGAGGGGACCGGCCGGTACGCCCGATTCATCTATGAAAAGGTGAAATATCTAATACCCGTTTCTGTACCAATATACACCGTTAAATGTAAAAAAAAATGAATTTAAGTCACACAAATTAAATTTAATCAACGAGAAAAATGGATTAAGTAATTCTGCACGGAGAGAATTTTTTCTTAGAATTTACCCTGAAAATATGACAGTCGTGGGACAACATTGCATTTCGAAGAATTTTTTAATATAAATTTCTCTCATTCATTAATAAAACTACAATGAAGTATAAAATAAGTTGAATCAATTTTACTGAAATTCATGGTAAAAATTTTTAAAACATTATATTGTACCACAACTACCATATTTTCAGGATAAATTTTAAAAGAAAATTCTCTCTGTGTTGGAAAATGGACGAATCAGAATTTTCTGGTTAAATCTACTAGAATTCTGATTGATATAATTATTCTGGTAAAAATAAGAATTCTAGTATAGATTTTATCAATGTTGTATCAACCAGAATTTCGGTTATCTCAACTAGAATTCTAATAAATTTAACCAAAAAATTCATCCATTTTCAACCAGAAACTTTTTTCAGTGATTTAATGTCATTACATGTAAGTATATTTGTGTAATGAAATTTAGTGTACTTTTCATAAAATTTTGTGAAATTTAGTACATTTTCCATTAAATTCCGTATAGATTTGCATGAAACTTCATGCACGTGAACGTTAAATTTAAGTTACCTGCAACTTTATTTTCATTTCATCACATTAAATGTTTCTAATGTACCTGCTTGAAAGCTTCCGTTACGTTACATGAAATTTGCTGCCTTGAACTAATTTCATCTTTTTCTAGTTCTAAGAATTAAAAAAGGATGAAGAGTAAGTTGAACCGAGATTAAAGTCAATCTACATTAATATAACGGTAGCCATAAATGTGATTTGAAAGCAGGTTAACAAAATGTTAATCATTAAAACAGAAGATTTCTCATTGGTTATCTTTAAACATTTCTTTAAACAAAATTAAATATTTCATTATTTAGAATAAATATACAGAGGAAGAGAACATTGATTCTTTTTAAAAAAGATAATATTAACTTGGAAAGCAAGAATTGTATTAATAATAAGTATACTGTATGTAGATAAGTTTGGTTTGCACCTTGAATTACATTAGGCGAGAATTGAAATAAATATATAACCGGTTTTTGAAACAAAAAAAATATATATATCTGTGTCTTTAAAACTGTGATATAATAACTGAAATAAAATTAATAATAATATTTGATAATACCAACCTTAATGAAATGCAAATAACAAGAAATAACATTTTATATGTATGTATGTATGTATAATATATATTACGTTTTTCGTAGAATATGGAAATTTTAACATTTGAAATGTCAAAGTTGCCCTTCTCCTACTACCCCTTTGAGAGGATTCCAAAAATCGAATTGTAACATATTTAAATAAAGTTTCCTTGTAACAAAAAAATCGTCACATAAATCATGAATTTTTATTCAGTGATTCCTGAGATATTAGTTTGTAACTTTATTTAGGCCAACCTGTATTTGCATATATTTTTTAATTTAAGTAATATAAAAATCGGTTAATGCAAAATAGTACGACATACCGATAATTTTTTGGTATTATGATTTTGTACTTTTTTCTTTTCTTTCTTCTTTTTTTTTGTAATTTTAAACGTTGCTCAATTATAATTTCTAAGTGCATGCAATAAAGTTATTATTATGATTCGGATTACCATATTATTATTACTATTATTAGATTTTATTATTTCTCTTCTCGAGAGATTATTAATGTTGCTAAATCAATCGGATTTGCAGCACATTTCTGCATCTCTTACAGAAGAAATCACACGAAGGAAAATTATTTCTCGTAATTGCTTTCGTGAAACACACGCTGAAAAATACACTTCGAATCTGTCTTATTTTGTAAGCGGTATTCAATGACATAATAACAGTAATATCGAGGTAATATCGCAGGTTTTAGTATTTCATAATCGAAGGTTTTTGTATTATGATTCTAAAAAAACAGGGACACACATTACGCACAATTGCGGGTGAAATTACTTCGGTATTCGTATCTCAGATACCGGTTTTCGTTCACACTTCACTCTTATCTATAATGCGCTCGTATGTAGCACACGTTACCTTACATATACCATAAAAAAATCTCAAAAATAAATGCACGCGTTTATCGACAAAAGTATACATGCGGATCACTGACTCGAAACGGAATCGATAACTTTGTTTGTTTATTCATATGTATACATTCGTGTGCATTAAACACTGAATGTCGATGCTTCCACAGAATCGAGCTTCGTGTTATACGAATCAAGGGCGATCAGCGTTTTCGTATTCTGCTCTCGTGGGTGACCGTGAGGGTTACACGAAGTTCTTTCCTCGACAAAGTCTCAGGTTTTCCTTTTCTTTTTTTTTAAGGACGCCGCGTAATTCGATTCAGAGTATTGCACAATAAGATCCAGTGAAGAAAATACCATTAGTATTAATCCGAAATTAACTCTATCGATGCAATTTAACCTAAATTGTTTTCCTTTCATTTTTTTCAATATAAAGAAGGACAAAAGAGAAAGGGACAAAAAAATTAAGATCTCGCAACTCGAGCGAAGGAAAGGGTGTATTAATGATGGAAAGCTGTATTTCGAAATGCATATTTTACAAGAAAAGAACGATTTTGCTGAAGCGTTTCAAAATTTGATGAAACGTTTCGAAAGGTAGATACAGATCTGAAAATAATTCTGTTGGACCATCAAAATAATTATGTAGGAAGTTCAAGCATAATGAACAATGCTGCAAAAAATTCTCATGTTCTAGCAACCAGTCTCTTACATAATTATCTTGATAGTCCAACCAAATTATTTTTAGATCTGTACCTAGTTAAACCTTTAGATGCTTCAGCGAAATCGTTCTTTTCGTATACACTCAGAAAAATATTTTAAAATATACTTATTACGAATTTTAGAAAAACTTTTTATTTTGTACTCAAAATAAGAATTTATTTTCTTTTGAAAAATTTTATAAAATTGATCGGAGAAGCGACTTCTTTTTATATGATAAGCAAATCGAATTTGTTTTAATTTAATAATTTTGATTGAGGTATTAAACTTGCTAAGATTATATTTTGAATATTTCTAATAAATTTATGATTATAGATTTACAGCATATATAAATTTTTGAAATACTTGAAACAAGTAATTATTACATTCATACACTGACAAAAAAATGATGCTACATCAACAACATTATTAAAAATAATTTTATTAATTCAATAGCATTATTAATGAAACCAATACGCCATGTTCTTGATTTAATAAAATTATATTTGTTTCATTAATACCATCTCGTTAAACAAGATTATTTTCAATTAAAATAATGCCGTTGATACATAATTTTTTTTCAGTGTAAAGAAATGATTAAAAATAATTCAAATTAGATATAATCTGACATTACAAATTTAACAGTATTATATATCTCAGATATAATTCTATAAACACACAATTCAATTGAATTAAATATCCTTTTGCCGGACTTTTCATCGAGCCGAAAGTGACTAGATCGCACATGTCAAGGTATTTCTGACGCCAGTTACGCAACAATATTTAATCCTCCGATCAGAAGAAAGAAAAAAATGATTCGCACGAGCAGAACGAGAGAGAACAGCGATCGGGAACGGGGCGGGCCCTCCTCGGTAAAGGACGCGATTAATAACAGCCGTTAAAAGTCAAGCGACTCGCAGTGACCCGACTGCGACAACGGTGCGGTCAAGGTGGCGCGTTTCGTAATTCAGCCGGTGCGCCTTCGCCGTCGCTGTCACCTGGCATGCCAATTACATCCAACGCTCTCGTCTTTTTCTCGCGCGCTATCGAGATAACCCACTTTCCGACCGGGCCGAAGAACTGGCTATTCCGTCGTGGTCTCTTTCCTTTACGGTCGAATATTCCAATTCGATTTACAGCCGGACTTGCCGCGGTCGCCCGTATCCACCAACCTTCACCTATGTCGAAAAAATTTGCTCTTTTGCGAAAATTATTCTCTATTCTCGTTGCCCAATTATAGAGAGTTACGATTTTTTTTTTTATTTATTTTCAGCGGACGTCTTTATTGCACAACGTGACGAAATATCGTAATGAATAATATTTGGAAACGCGAGTGTTAGATAGCAGAACGGTTTCCCTTTTTAACGCAGAATGCGGAACGAAAACTTCTTCGGAGTTCATTATCCGACGATGCTTTGTGATTTTTATTGTCACAATTCCTTATCCTAAAGTTCCATAACTTTCTCTGATTTTCAGATAAAATTTCACGATTTTCCCTGTTACTTTTAATATTTTGAATTTTTTTGTACTTCGTTTTAATTTGGAAATATTTTGTTGAGAGAGCAATTAAATATAAAAATGTAAATTATTATTAATGTTGCTGACACTATTCTGTTAGACATCAAAATGTAAATCAATCCTTTTCAGTGGTTATTCAAAATAAAAAATATTCATATTAACGTATGCACTTAGAAAATAATAAACTAAATTTGATAAATATCGATCTTAATTGAAGACTCCAAAGAATAAATCATAGGAAGGTAGAAAGTCAATGTGAATCCGCACAGGTTGTTGGTGCGTAAGAATACCATATATTTTTCCAAGTTTTATAGTTATATTTAGTTATTGTAATTTATTTACATTTTATCCATTTTATTTATTGTATTATTTTCCCCACTTAGTAACGATAATTTCGTTTTGACCTCTCACACACTCTTGAAACGTCTTACTGAACGCACGTTCTAAATTATCTGACCATCGTCAATATGTAATGTAAGTTTATCCAGTTCTTTAATGATTTTATTATTAGTATTTTAAGGTTTTTATTATATTTTTTTATGTATTGTATATTGCAGATAATTTAATTGTTTGAGTATTCAATTAAATACGACAGACTTTTATATTTTAACTATTGACGAAATATTAAGCGACTGTTACATGTTCTAATTGCATGATTAAATTTTTCAAACCTACATTGAAGACGAACCAATAATAAAGATCGAAACGTCTGTAAAGAAGGATATTAAAAAGAGGCCGATTTTTGTCCAAAAAGGTGTAAATAAAAGGAATAGCGTTTTTTATAGATTTTGACCTCCTGAATACGATAGTGTCAATAAAAAGTTCGGGTTCGATGGGGAACACTTTGAAAATTGAGCGTGAACATGATATATTTAAAGAAATTTCAATATTCTTATTTACTTTTCAAGGTGTTCTCCACCATGCCACAACCTTTTTAATAATTTTATCATATTCAGAAGATCAAAATCTACAAAAAAAAAACACTATTTATTTTACTTACATCTTTTTCAAGGCAAAAATCTGCCCTTTTTTGGAGGATATTAAAAAAGAACCGACTTTTGCCCAAAAGAATATAAGTAAAAGAAATAGTGTCTTTTTTTTGTAGATTTTGACTTCCTGAATATGATAAAATTATTAAAAAGTTCGTGGCATTTGGGGAACACTTTGAAAAATATCGATCCCGAACTTTTTATTGACATTATCATATTCAGATCAAAATCTATAAAAAACGCTATTCCTTTTACTTACACCTTTATGGGCAAAAATCGACCTCTTTTTAACATCCTCCTTTGAGTTTCTCTCTCTCAAATTTCATATATTTCCTTGAGTTCGAATATATAGAAATGATTAAAAATAACTCAACTTGAATGTAATTTGACACAATATAAATCTGACAGTATAGATGTATGCATATATTAAACTTCTTTGAAGCCAAGAATTTTAATTTTCCAGAAAATTTTGCAGTTCCCCGATTTCCTGACATTTTCCTGATTTCCAATTTTGTATCAAGCCTGTGTTAAATTTTCTTTGATTGCTTACTAGAAAGAGACACACAAAAATATGGAAGAGAGCAAAGTGAAAATCGAGTTTCTTGTTTCCTGTCATATTTTTTTCACCTATAACGTCGCTCTTCCTACACGTCTCCAGGTTTTCACGGAACGTGAGTCGTAACATTAAGAAAACAACATATAAGAAATCTGTTACAAGAGGCGCGGAGTCTTGCGACACGCCGCGCTAAGCAAACAGTTATAAATCATGAGAGCCTCGGCTGCGGTTGACCCAGCCGTGGCTCATACTGCGCGAGGACATGGAGGATCAGACCCCGAATGACGTGTAAAGAGGCGTAAAACGGAGGACTTACCGGCGTACGTGCTCTTGAAGCTCTCATGAAGCTTGAAGGTGAAGGGAATGTGGACCTTCATCATCTCCATTTGCGGTATGCGCGGCGAATGCGTTATCACGCCGCCGCCGCCGCCGAACATCAAATCGTCACCGTGGACACGTAGTACCATCATGTTCCTGCGATCAGACAGAAATATACGCCTTTCAGACAGCTGCGATCAATTCATCGATGACCGGCGAGCCGGATATTAACGATGTGTATCGTCGAATCTTCGTATAATTACGCTAGAATAATTATGGGCAATTTTACGATCAATTTAAGCTGTTTGTTGTTTCAATCCAAGAAATCGTTACACGCTTGAATGCTAATTATATTTATAAATCCAAGAATGACGAAATGTCATGAGATGTTTTTCTTTTCATTATTTTTAGAATCTTCGATAAATCAGCCGGGACATATGCGACTTATTAATTAATTTAACCTTATCGTCGTTCCTAATTAAGAAATCATATTTGGCGGCAGGTATTTATAAATTCAAGAATGATGGAATGTTCTAAGAACGTTAAGCGTTTTGCTTTTATCATTTTTAAAAAATCAATTCCAAGTTTTCCAAATTTTTCTTATTTTTTCAGGTAACAATAAATACCCTGGTTTATTTTAATCGCCGAACTACATTATATGTAGTTAATAAAACAAAATTATTATTACATAAATTATTGCTCATTCTGATAATCGCAACGAAAAATAATTCTTACTTCTGATTAAAAGTGCCAAAAAGGAAGAGCTAGCAGAAAAACTCAAATAGAATCTCTTCGCGAATAGAATCCAAGACCGTTAGCCTCTAACAATATAGGTCAGTCGAGGAATGGTGAAAAGAAGTCAGATATGCATGAAAGCGGTTTCATCGAAAGTTGCCGGGCCGAGTACCGCTAATTTTAGAATTAATAAGGCAATCAGCAGAATCGGATGCGCGATGATTAACCATTGTAGCGGTCAACGTTTAATTTCATACTGCAGAACCGTGACGACGACGACGACGACGAAACGCAAAGAACTGACACGGAATAAAAAATTAAAACGATCATTCACAGTTAAACGATGGCGATTAACATGCAGGCGACTAACTGTTGCCGAGTCGGGTTCGAAATCGAATCCGAACCAGGCTGTCAATAACCTTGCGGCCTTGAGACCCAAAGGAGCTCTATTATGACAAAAGTAATCCGGCGAAGTGGATCACAGACGGTTGTAGGATTAGGACAAAATCTTATCGAGTCCGCGATTCGGCATTCGGAGTTATGAGGCACTTCATACACGTTTCCACCAATCGTTTAATTCATCATCGATTGCAGAAACTGGTCATTTAATAAAATTCAAACTGGTTGCTAGAATAAAAACATTTTTTGTTGCATGATTCATTATTTTTAACTTCTAACAAAATTATTCTCAGATCTAAATCCAGCAAAATTTTAGATTGAAATCTGTTATTTCTTGTTCTATTGCTTTTCAACAGTGGCTGCGTTCAGCAGAAAAAAACTAATCAGTTAGCGCTTAGTGATTCTTTAATAATTGGTTTCTATATTTATAGATTTCTATATTTAGATTAGCAAAAACACTAAAGACAAGAATCTATTATATTAAAGAATCGTTAAGCGCTGATTAATTTTTTCTGCTGAACGCAGCCATTGTCTCAGACTTGGTTCCACTTACGCTTCATCTTCCTCTAATTCTTAAAACTAGAAAAAAAGGTGATATGACATAATGACCAAAAAATTATCTATACATAGAGAAGAGCTAAAAATAAGAAATGGGTATTTTCGGCTTTGCATGCCGAAGGTTAAATTTCGTTCATTAATAATTCTTCCCACTGTGATTCTTTTCAAATCATTCGTATTCCATATAAATAAAATTTACATCAACGTCAAAACCGATGTGTTAAAATTGTAATTTTGCATCGATTTCCCTTACAATTTTGCAAATCTACCATGACGCGAATGATCGCGAGCGAGCATTTCGCCGAAACAGCTTTCATAAAAG
The DNA here is from genome assembly GCF_001594055.1 of Mycetomoellerius zeteki. Lineage (NCBI taxonomy): Eukaryota > Metazoa > Arthropoda > Insecta > Hymenoptera > Formicidae > Mycetomoellerius > Mycetomoellerius zeteki. The sequence goes on from NW_017256018.1 coordinate 79,422, forward strand.
AATTGCATTAATTTAGCGTTAATTAACTATATGTAAAGTATCCTGCTTGACGACTGGTAATTTCCCCTTTTTATTAGATGAAAAATTACTGACGGCCTCGCGATACCAAAGGAAACATTCTGGTGAAACATTTGACACCTTGAATTATGAGTTTCGAAGATTCGCAATTCAAGGCAAGATTCGTAAAATTCAGCCGAACAGCGAAATGTGAGAATAAACGTGAAACGCGTTTATCGGATACGAAATAAGCGCATGGTTCGCAAAAGAACCTCATCCCGATTCAACGAGAATTGTAATAATCGCGATGATTCGCGAAAGTCGGGAAGGAGGAAGGAGAGCGCGAGATGACGACGAGGCCGATGATAACGATGTCGATGAGGGAATTTACTGCTCGCGATTGCGACGAGTTTCACGATTTACAAACAGTGCGACTCAGCTTTCGAGACTCTTTCGTTCCTACTTTCGAGACCTCGAGCACGAAAGTGGCTGCGTCACTCGAGAAAATCAGAGATACTTATCGCTCGTTGTGCCGATGTCGTCTCTCGTCGTCGTCGTCGTCGTCATCCGGAAGCGCGGAACTCGCGACTGTTGACTTCAACTAAATTGTCGACTCTCGAAACGTCTCGGCCGTGTCCGTAAAAAAAAGAAAAGAGAGAGAGAGAGAAATAAAATACACATTCGTGTCCATCAATGTGTAGATTAACTTTAATCTCGGTTTAATCTGCTCTTTATCTTTTCCTAATATTTAAAAGTACACCCAGAAAAAGATCATTCTGTTGCTAAGAAAAGTGATTACTCAATTTATTTTCTTTCTTTTAAGTAATCTTTAACTATGAATACTTTTTATATACTTATTAATAATCTTATATATTTATTACAAATTTTAGAAAAATTACTCATTATTATGTACTGATTATTATGATACTGGTGTAATGAAGTTACATGTATTATAAAAACCTGTGTCTTATTCCGCGCGAAATGGAATTCCAGACTGTGTTTGTAAACCTCGAAATTTCTCGAAAGATGAGATAGGAGAGAGGAGAAGGGAGGATCAATCTTCTTTACTCAAAAGAATTTATTTTCTTTTGAAGCATGTATATTATAAGGTTGATCGAAGAAATGACTTTATATAATAAGCAAATCGAATTTGTTTTAATTTAATAACCTTAATTGAAGTACTGAACTTACTAGGCTTCAGAATATATTTTGAATGCATTTAATGCTTGTAATGAACTTGTGACAGATTTATAAATATACGAACGAAATACTTTATTTAAAAAATGTAAAAAACTAAATTTTAATAAATCATTTTATTAAATCTCATTTGTTTGAATAGTGCAAATTAAACATTAATTTACTAAATACGAAGATAGATTTATTTGATACAAGAACCATTAATTTGATTTAACCATCATTTCTTTTTATTGAGTAAATATTTATTTACTGCAAATAAATGTTTAGTTGGCACTATTCAAATAAATATTTATTAAAATTTATATATTCATTCTCAGTGTTGAAGCAAGTAATTATTTATTTGCGTACAGTATCTATGTATTTTTTGTATGTAGAAAGAGACAACAAGTAAGTTAAACCGAAATTAAAATTAATCTATATTGGTAGAAACAGAAGATTGAGTTTCTCTTCTCTTCTCCTGCCTTGTCTTTTGAGAAATTTCGAGATTTACAAACACATCCTGGAACTTCGTTTCGCGCGAAATAAGACACACGTTCCTGTAATACACGTAATTTCATTACACCATCAGTACATTCGTCGTTTCGATAAAAAACTTGGCATCCGAGGTGAAAGAGGAGTTATTGTTAATGCAGTTTTGCGTCGTATTTTCCGCGAGGATCAACCGCTCATATACAGAATTGGCATTATTTTACCCACCCTAAAAAAACCCAGGGGGTTTTTTTTTGAGTTTTATTCACTTAAAAAAACTCGCAATTTGTGGGTTTTTTTGGATTTTATTAGAATTGTAAAAAAATAAATTTTTTTAACACATATAAAAGGGACGTATTTATAAATATTTAATGAATATATGTATACAACGTAAACTATAACTGAAGTGATATAATTTTAACATATACCAATTTTAAGATATATACAGTCATTTAAAACCGGCCACCCGAATAACACCCACAGTTTTGGAGATAGGAAAAAATGTTTCAGATGAAAGTGGAATGGTTTCAAGGTGGACGTATTTTGGTCATGTTGTCTTTCTTCTAAATGGAGGCACTAAAAAGATATATAGGTCATCTCCATTTTTTTAAACGAAATTGTATAATTTTTTTTATACAATATGATCCCACTATCTGCATCTAATAAAAGTATTAAGGTAGTGATAATAAGGTAGTGAATAATGATAAATACAACGTAAACTAAATATTACGTGAAAAAAAATATCAAATAATCAATTTTACCAAAAAAACCTCAATAAAACCCAATAAAACCTCCATAAAACCCAGTGGGGGGGTGAGTTTTTTTAAAAAAGCCCGGGTTTTTTCCAACCCTGCTCATATACCTAAGTAAGACATATACCTAAGTAATTTCGAGCAGCGCCTTGAAGCTTCTATCAAAGATAAATATAATCATTTTGAATATTAATTATTATTTTTGGTATTTAATAAAGTATAACTAAAGCTTAATTAATATAACTATATAATATCTAATTAAAAACCACAGGCAATAGGAACAGGAAATAACATGGTACTTACTTTCAGTAAGAAACATAGTGTGACATAAAGATCATTTTATCTTTGTTTAACGTTGGCAAACAATAAATCCTACAATGTGTTCACAAAGGAAAAGATTCGTTTGGACTCAAGAGTTCTATTTACATTTGTTTCATTGAAACAAATTTAATTTTAAATGAAACATATTTTGTATAATTAAAAAATTTAATTTTAATGCACAAATAATCACATTCTTAATTTAAACATCCATTTAATTGGACTATTCCAATAAATTCGTTTAATTTAAAGAAACTTTTCTGTATTCTTTGCGTCCTGTTTTTTGCTCTTTCCTTTATGCCTTTTTCTTTCTTTGCGACCGTTTTATCGACAATCGCGTTTCTTTTAACATATTCTTTGTCTGTTTCGAAGTTTGTCAACTTTTATCTCGGGTGACAGAAAACGAAAAAACTGGATAAGAGATAAAAAGGCAAGAAGTAAAAAGTAGTAAAGAGCAGGAGATAAACAGCACATTGTAGATTAAGCTTTGGAATGTAATGATTCATTGTGTCACCTGTGTCTCTTGCTGAAAAACACCTATATAGCATTCAATCACACCGGCATTTTTTAGAATGTACTCATGAAAAATGTACCTAACACTTGAAAAATATACTTGAAGTGAGACACTACCGCGTCTCTTCAAACATCGAACATGTTTTCGCACTCCCTGGGACTACTCCGATTAACTTTAATCGACGCGTCGGTTAGTTAATTACTAGTTAGTTACTAATTGGTTAGTTACAATTGTAACTATAATTAGTTACTAGTTAATTACTAATTAGTTACTAGTTAGTTAGTTACTAACCGCGTCGGTTAATAACTTTAATCGTCGCGACGGTTAGTCGATTGACCAATTGCATTTGTCATTTCACTTAACGATAGATGCAATTGGCCAATTCCAGTGGACTCGGAGTTGGTCGAGATGGCCCCTAATCTTTCACGTTTCATGGGTTTTCCCGATCGGATTTCGACCGTCCTGTGTGCAATTAATAACGTCACGGTCAGTGTCTTGCGTTCCAATTCGTATCGAATCTCGTATCTTTTCATCGATCACCGATAACGATCCAAGACACAGCTATGTGACGTCATTTATCGCTTCCGGAGCTATCCCAAGGCGATTGTCAGGCGGCCGTTACGGGAGGTCCGTTGAATATTATCTAACAGCACAGCCTGCGAAAAAACTCGTTTTAAATCACAGCGTTTTTATACAGAGTCTTTTTATTATGTCTTTCTTTATTATGTCTATCTTTTATAATCTTTTTCATTTATGTATACGAAATCTCAAATAAAATCAACAAAAAATAATTTTTTTCAAAAATATGTTTTTCTTTTTTTTTAAATCGCGATTTTATCAAAATTTAGCATAAAGTGACCTCAATATTCTCTCTTGATGTACTAAGAATATATACTGTATAATAATGCAATATATAAATATATGAAATACGTTGCGATACGCTCGCAATCTTTTTTTATTCCAAGGTGAAAAAAATATAGTTGCATAAATTAGAAATCTGAATAAATTCGATAGAAAACTATAAATCATACAGTTAAATTTATCAAATATTCAAAGTAGGATAATTAGAAATTCAATGATAATATAAATAGAATTCTAATCAGTACGAATACACTTTATTTGTACTTCTTATTAGCAAAACCTATAAACATTTTTCTTAATGTCAAGGAGCGAGGGACGAGACTCAAGGTTGCGTTTCAAAAAGAATTCATATTCCTTCAAACCGCGAAATGTGTCGTGTCACGAATTGTCGTGGAATTATCTCCAAGACTTCTCGAATTGTAAAACCAGAAACACATAGAAAAAAGCAGTAAGACGTAAGTGGTAAGTGAATTGGCCAATCACAATAAAGAACGTAGGGCAATAATTTCACGTCTCTATTGTGATTGGCCGATTCGCTTACGTCTTATTGTCTTACGTTTTTCTATGTATTTCTGGCTTAGCATGTTGTGAAAAACCGCGGCCTGATACCTGTTTTTACCTATATAGATCAACTTTAATCTCGTTTTAAATCACAGAGTTTTTACAGAACCTTCCAACTTATTTTTTATCTCTTTCCGGTTTTAAAAATAAGAAAAAGATAAAGAGTAAATTAGACAGAGATTAAAGTTAGTCTACATCAGAAAAATAAACATTAACCGTAAATTTCACCAGAATTAAAGATACTTAACAGAGTCTGGCTACAAGTAATTTTGTTAAACTCCTACGAAAGAGAAAGGTATACATACTGTGCCCCTGTGTATACATTAACTCATTCCAACTCTTAATTAAAGTTAGTAGAGTGAGACAGTACAGAGTGGAAACATTATAAAGTGAATAGTATATACAGGGTGGTAGTTAAGTACTCTGAATGATTTTAAAGGATGATTCCTCACATTAAATCAAGACGAAAACTTTATATGATCTTAGATTGTTTTCTATATCTGAACTAGTCGTCTCGGAAATTAAATTGACGTGTCTTCCTCCAAGAATACGTTTATTGCCATAAAAACAATGTAAACAATATTATAGCGAGATGAAGATCGCTGTTCCTAGTGACCTTATATTGTTAGTTCAAAGTAAATAAACGTAATAATATGAATGACGATATCAGTGAGAGAAGCTACTTAAATTTTAATACCATGAAACGGAAAGTAAGTTGACAAGCAATAACTATTAACTAATAATTATAAATTATAAACATATGGTTATATAAAGTTTTCGTCTTGAATTTATGTAAAGAATCCTTCAATTCTTTTAGAGTAGTCCATGGTGTCCAGCAAAATCTGACTCGTCAATTTAAGGATAGTTCCAGGACATTCTAGGTAAAAATCCTGGTTTATCCAGGATTTATCCCATCGATTTGAATAATATTATATACTTTGTATTTAAATTAGGATTCTAAATGAATTAAAACGCTAACAAATTTGGAACAACATTATTCCATCAACACAAAGAATTTTTCTACTATGTTCTATTTTAAACATTAAATTCAAGTTTCTCATTTTCTATTGGTAACTTATTGCATCTTTAAGGGAGGACTTATACCGAAACACAACTTTTCTACTTATTATTTTTTCTTTTTTCACGCTCTGATTAGAATGAAAGAATAATAAATTCCAGGCAAACTCTAAAATTTCAGGTTTTCCAGGAATTTTTCAGAATATATATAAAATTCCAATATAATTCCAGGATCCAAGGATATTCAAGGACCGCTGGACATCATGAGTACTTAATTATCATCTTGTATGCAGTGCTTTTTTTCTTGTAGGATTTTGACAAAACCGTTCGTAGTTAAACTCTTATAGGGTCTCTATCAAGACGATAAACACAAGAGCGTTAACCTCTGAAAGCGTCCCCCGTCTCCCTCGTCTCCGAGACCAGTGTGACGTTTCGATTGATGCAACCTCAAGCCTCGAGGTATCTCGTCCAACAAGCTCCCATATGACATCACTTGGAAAGGTTTGTTCGTGTTGCATGCTCCAACGTGCTTCAATATGCTCCCACCATAGCTCCTACTCACTCCAACGCGCTCGTTTTTAATGGAGTTTTTAATGCGACACAAACAAACTTTAAATTTATTTTGCAGTGTCTCGTTGAGTAACAAGAATTGAAGTGCTTTCAACTTGTCTCTTTTCAAGTTATTATGTATAATACATTTGTTTTCGTACTCTTATTCTTTTTATCAATTCCTCTTAATGGCTCTTTAATCCTTAAATTCTTTTTCTTTTTAATTCACAATTTATATAACATTGATTTATTTTATTTATGTCTTGATATTTTATTACACACTTATTATAATTTATAATTATAATATAATTTTTTCATGTCTGAAAGACCTATATATATGGTCATTATTACTAACATTATAGCAGTAATAACCATAAAAATGAAACAAACAATATATATTTGATAGTGATAGGGCTCTCGAAAAACAAATAATAATACAATATATAATAATAATAAGGCTCAACAAATTTAAAAATTCGAAAGGGCTACGAGCCAAAGGTTAATTGTGAGTTAAATTATTAGTATAAACATATCATAATAATAAAAAACACTTTAATGTCTGCTATAAACAATGAGTGACAAATTAAAGACAAATAAAGAACAGACAACAGATGTTTCGATCCCTATCGGATCCTTATCAATGTTGAAATAAAATTAAATTATACTACGATCTCATATTAACAATTCAGATGACATAATTGAAGCATGGTGTAATGAAAAACGGTAACATAATGTTCCTCCGCATGATAAATGCATGATAAATGCATGATTATAATTTCTTATATGTGGATCTTAATAGATAAGCAATGCGACAACAGTGAAAAATCGTGTCATCATTAGACAATATTATCTCAGTTGCATCGAAACGTCTGTTCTTTGTTCTTTATTTGTCTTTAATTTGTCACTCATTGTTCATAGCAGAGAGTTTATAGCAACATTAAAGTGTTTTTTATTATTATGATATGTTTATATTAATAATTTAACTCACAATGATTAACCTTTGACTCGTAGCCCTATTTTCTTTCGAACAAATAATAATAATAAAATATTAATAAACGGGCAATGAGAGCATTCACAGCGCAGTACTTGGAGCGCAATACATATAATATATTCTCAATACTTTTTACATTACGTGTTACAAAAGTCTTGGACGTTTCGGTTTACTTCAAATCCACACATCTTCAGCAATGCCATATAATTTTCATACAATATTCCAATCCGCAATGTTGGATATGGTCTCTGCGTTCGACCGAGAATGAGCATACTCCTACTTCCTAGTTGAGAAATGCCATGAAAGCTCTTCGTTGTTTAATCAAGCGATTAACTGAAGGGTACAATAATGAACAACAATATTAGTTATATTGATTTTATGTAGTTTCTCGCTTTTTACTCACCCTCCGCCTTCGCAGATTCAAAGCACAATACGATTCAATACAATAAGTAGAAATATAAAGATATATAATAAAGATACTGTTCATATGGAAGTCAGATATGTAATGACCGTCAAAATTATTCAAAGCGCTAAGTCAGAACAGAACAATAAATAATTTATAAGTCAAACTGATATAATGTCAATCTTTAAAAAAAAACAGTCAAAAGTTATAGGCGAGCACATATGCCACTATTTCAATTTCTTTAAAATGCTCACATATAAATGGTGCAGAAACTCCGTATCCGATTCTAAATTTAAACTATTGGTTTTGCAACTGAATATTTAGCATTTCAGAGATGAGTTTTTTTACTCAATTATCTTTCTATATTTAAAATTTTAATATTTTCCCATTCAAATTCATAATAGCAAATTCATAAATTCAAATTCGTAAAAATAAAGCTCCTAAAATAGTTATTTTATCATACAATTATAATCACAAATACCAAACACTTTTCTTTCAATGTAGATACATGTGAGAGCCAGAATTGAACCTGGAACCTGCAGATTATTAATCATTCGTACCGACATTCGTATTGATCTCCCAAAGATCTATTTTAAGGCAGAAGCAAATAATTAAAAAGATATTGTAATTTAATACTTGTTTTTTTAAAAAAGCACTTCGTATCTGGCACATTGCCCATTGATTTCGTTTTAAATAAGGAGAATTAATTCACACTGACCTCAAGCTACACGTCATGTCATCGCAGAAAAGGTTCCTTTAAGCCAACTTGCTCATTAATTATTACATACTTTAGCTTTAATTTTATCTGCTTAAAATCAATATTAGGTTTTTCAATTTCTTTTCTTATATCTTTTTAATCTAAAAAATATTAATGTTTTATAATTTCTTCTTGATAAAAAAAACATTTTGCTTTATATTGGAGCTGAAAGCATTGTGTGTACATTAAAATTGTAAGTATAATTAAAATAATGATTTAAGCAATATTGACTTAAACGATTAGCTTATGTCTACTATCTGTTTTAGTAACTATATGTTAAAATGAGTCAAACGCGGATAGGCATAAATTGAGGACACATTAATAGGGTCATCGCCCCTTGGAGGGCACACCAGACAAGTAATCTTAAAATCTTACGGTATTACTGGAATCACATAAATTACTTATCTCACGAAAAATATTTACTATACCTCAAAAAATAGAACATTATCTTTCGTATCATAAACATTAAGAATTTAACTTGATAAAAAAAAATACTTTTTATTATGAATATTTTTATTAAGTTAAAAAATACACACAAAGTCGTAATTTTTAACTTAAAAAATATGCAAAATGTTTTATATAAAAAACATTTTCTTTAATTATTTGTGATGGTTTTCTTTATGGCTTATTTGAGCTTATTCTACAACATGCTCTTTGTTTCCTATTTCTTGCTTTTTACCTCTTGCTTTTTTCCTCCCTTTACAACCATTTTAACAACAATTGTATTTCTTGCTGTTTCTTCTGAAGTTCTTCTGAGTTAACTTTTATCTCAGAAAACAAAAAAAATCAGATAAGAAGCAAAAAACAAGATGTAAAAATTAGCAAAAAAAACAACAGGAAACAAAAAACACATAGTAGAATAGGCTTTAAATACAAAGGATACAATTACAAGGCAACATTAATAGGAACAGATACGGTAATAGGGACAATTACTCTAAAGACTGGCTTCCTCGACCCGACGCGAACCACATTCGCGATTCGTCACTGTTATCTCTAGCTGCATCTACGTACGCATTGCACATACATACGCTGTTCGGGAATGACGCGTATGCGCGCAGAAGAGGATAGCCGACAAAGCGGCGAGAGAGACGGACGGAGAGATAGGTGGAAAGAAAGAGGGAAATGACACGGGTCGTAAAACGCGGCTTTACGTACCTCATGATAAAGAGGAAGACCCCGCAGAAGCATATCAGCACGGCGAGTACCGAGAATATGTTGGACAGCTCCGCCACGGACACCAGGATCGCCGTCATCGTGTCGCACGTCCGCGATCCGTCGCCGTCGCGTCCTCCTCAGCTGCACCGGGTGATCCGCCGCCCGTACCCGCACACATGCACGCACACACGCACACGCGGCACCACGACGACGACGACGGCGACGACGAGGACGAGGAGGCTCTCTGTCTCTCCTCACTCTTTCTCTCTCTCTCTTCACGCTGCTCGACTGTCAGCTGTCAACCGAAATTCGTATTTCGTCTGTCTTCTTGTCGCCTCCTCCGTCGCGTTCTCCGGCTCGACGATTCGAGGCGCGCTTGACTTCGAGCGCGCCGTCGTCGACACCACCTTCATCGACGTCCCGTGGCTTCGTGCGCGACGCCGTGCAGCGGTTACACGACCCACGGTGGGCTTTTACGTTACGATTACCGCGGCAGACGAGACGCCGCCGGCCGACGTGTTGTGTTCTCTGTCATAGCCGCGCCGTCGCGCGACCGTGTCGTGAAAAAACGGGAGCCGGAGAGTAACGCGATGCGGGATGTCGTGGGATGGGATTGCAGTCCGACGTGGGAAGACGGGTAGATTATATGCGCGCCGCGAAAACCCGACGGTACGAACGACGCGGATAAACCACCCGATGGATCAGACGAGACTGACTGCGCGACCGGTGCGACGTGCGCCACTTATACACGCTCATGCGCGCCTATATTCGCGCCGTTCGCTACTGCGCGCTGCGGCCGCGAGGGCGCGACTGTGTCGCACGACGAGAACAAAATTCCTTCACTACGTAGGCCGGTATTCGTAGTCGATTTTTATATTTGAAACTGTCTTAAGTACAGTCTTAAGATGTCATAAGTCAATCAAACGGTTGTATTAGTATTTTAAAACGTTACTTAAGCTGGTCTTAAAATAAGAACGGACTATTGATACCCTACAATAGAGAGAGAACGAGATCGATTGTATCTTTCCAGATAGCACAGAAAGTTAAAAAAAAATCAAAAAGAATACCGTTGTATGTCATCGATAATTCTGAGTTCATTTTTAGGTATAAAGAAGAATCAAGTTAATTCATAAATATGCCTGTTTTCTAAAATAATTGCAATAAATATATAATGAATGGAATATGTAAAAATATCGCAACAAAATATTACACATTTTGCGAAATTTTAAGTAAAGAGTCAAGCGTTTTTTAAATAATTATATAGTTTTAAAGGATCGGAAAAAAGCCAATTTTTCTCATTTTTCCGCGGATCTTTTCGGTTTTTTTTCCAAGGGTAGAAAAATTCAATTTGGAAAAATTCACGCGTGCTTGTAAAACCTACTACGTTTGCTTTTCGGTTCTTTCCATAAAGAAAATAATTGCGTATAGGATATACAGCGGGATAAGTTAACAGAAATTTTGAAATTGTATAAAAGATTGAGGTCGCATAATGTATTCAATAAAACATACATTATTGCACCATTAATGTAAGAAATAAAAATATAGAGTCCAAATATCATGTTTATATGATAATAGTAGGTCTAGAAAATAATTTGGATGTAAACTGAATTCGTAACAAAATATTTGAAAAAAAATAAACTATAAAGAGACACTTCAGGAGTTCATTAGACCGGAGTGTGACAAACTAGAGTTAAAAATCTGTCTACTTAAGCTTTGCCATTTATAATATTAAAGGAAGGTTAGATTAGATTTTACTATAAAAATAGGAGGATAACTAAAAAAATTGAATAAAAATAATACTACATAATTTCATAGATCGCATTAATTTTGTAATGAAATTTAGAAGTTACTTATTATGTCTTTTACATAGCAAAAACAGCAATTTTTCCAAAAAACCAATTTTTTGGAAAAAAAACCGAAATATTTTCAAATTTTTTGAAACTATAAATAATTATTATACAATATTCAAACTCTGCATTTTTCTAATTTTTTACAAAATATATTATTTAAAAATTTTATTTTGACAAAACTGCTGCGTCATGCTGAATTTTGAAATTTTCATCAATTTATGATGATATTGTATACCTTAAAAAATTTTTTACATGACTATATATAAATATGTTTAAACATATACCTAAACACGCACATAAATATTCATATAAACATGTATAATTATAATATACATGAAATATGTTCATACATCTTTCTTTCTTTTGTAAAATTATTTTTAGTGTACTAAAAATATAATAGTATCATTGAGAAAATATCAAAAATAGTTAATAGAACAATTTTTGAACTGTTTATTTTAGAAAAAAATCAAGCTTGGAAAAGTGCAAAAAAATTTGCTCATACATAATTAATTATGTAAAATTTTACATTCAATTATATGTGAGCAATTCTTTTACATTTCTCCAAATTTGATTTTTTTCTAAAGTAAACAATGCGAAAATTTTCCTTTTAATTATTTTTGATGTTCTCTCATTACTATATATATATTATTATTTTTCGTACACTAAAAAGTAATTTTATAAAAAAAAGAAAAATATATGGACATGTATGGATGTATCATACATAATTATATATTTATGAATATTTGTACATGTTTATTGTATATGTTTATACATATTTATATAAATTCATGCTAAAAAAATTTTTGGTAAAAGTATCGATTAGGGGACCAAGCTCCAATGGCTACGTTTACACCGTGCATTTAGGCCGCGGCCTATACAATACTATAGATGTCCTTGTTTATCTTGTAGGTTAAACACAGACACCTATCGTATAGGTCGCGGAATAAGCGCATGTAGCCAATGACCCTTGATCTTGACATATGTCATCAAGGTCATGACCCTGAGTGACCTCCAACAGGTTTTAGCCGTTGCTTGTCCTTCGTTAAAAAGTTATTAACAAAAAAGTTTGAAAAAATAACGTCTTATTTCGGCTATATATAATATCAGAAACTATTCTAGACCACATCCACCTACTGCATTCCACCTCCCCCATTGCCTAGAGACGCGCGACTTTCCACGCGAACACAAGTTTACTGCTTTAGCAGAAAGGATTTCGCACTAATCTAAAACGTTTGTGTCAGCTTTGCTTTAGTTGGCTAAATCGATTCCAGGTCTCACACACACATGAATACGTTACAATCTTACCGATTATCGAACGAATAGACACATTTTCATATTTTAGCGTTCCATAACTCGGATCCTAGGCACTTTATGCTCATTGAGACGTTTGTACAGGACAGCAAGGAGGAAAACATACTAAATTTTTAAACAATTTCACCGAAAGTCAAAACCTATAAGGTTGGTGCGGAGTCCTTTTTTATGCGAAGAATTTGTTTAAAGCAATAAAAATAGGGTTACCAACTCTTGGTTGCACGAAAAGAGTACATTGATATGCAAAAAGAGTATAATTTCTAAAAAAAAAAGGAAAAAAGATGACGAACTTTTTTATTTTAAATGCTGGCATTCAATAAAATGACATTTTTAGAATTTTTATTGACAACGTCTATTCAGTCTTCATAAAGTTACGAATAAATATGTTTCTTTATATTTTACTTCCAGATTTTTTAATGTTAATGTTAATAAAATTGAGAAAATAAAATTGATTCATGTATTTAACATATTTTGCTATTTATAAGTTTCTTCAACAAATATATATAACCAAATCTCTATCAAAACCTCTATATATCTCTATATAGTATGTAAATAAATATTTATATTTTACATAATGGCCAAAGCCTTAGTACAAGCCAAGCAAAACTTTTTTGTAAAATAATAAATGTAAATATTAAATAATAATTTTTTAAATTTCGTCTCATTTTTCAAAATAGAGTACAATAAGTAAAAAGTAAGAGTACGCTGTTGTCCGACTTTGAAAAGAGTACATGTACTCTTAAAAGAGTACGGTTGGTAACCCTAAATAAAAATGAATATTTAAATAAAGCTTGGATGATGGCTATGTTTACACCGTGCGCTCAGTCCGTGACCTATACGATAGGTGCCTTTGTTTAACCTACAGGATAAACAAGGACATCTATAGTATAAGCCGTGGCCTATACTATAGATGCATGGTGTAAACGTAGCCATTGGCTGCATTCAGCAGAAAAAGCAGCTTTGCAACTGTTGTAAAATTCTTGAATATAATTGGTTTATACATTTAGATCCAATAAGGAACTAAGGTCAAGACCAATCATATTAAAGAATTTTACAACAGTTTTTTGCAAAGCTGCTTTTTCTGCTGAAAGCAGGCAATATCGATATTGACCGTTGTATAAATCCTAAATTTCATTGCATACATCATTGCTTATAACATATATACTTAAATATTTTGTATTTTATATCATTCTCTTTATTTCATATCATCAAGTTAACTTTAGTTACTTTAACAATGGATTCTCGCTAAACAGAAACCAATTAGTGAATGAAATAGAATAGAAATGCCCGGTAAAAAATTGTTTATGCATGAATATATATAAATATGTATAAACATACATAAACATGTATGAATATTCATAAACATATACCATACATATAATTATGTATGAGATATGTCCATACATGTTTATACATCCTTCTTTAGTTTGTAAAATTATTTTTTAGTGTACTAAAAATAATAATAATAATAATGAGAAAACATCAAAAATAATTAAAAGGAAAAGTTTGGGAAACTGTAAAAGAATTGTTCATATATAGTTGCATGTAAAATTATACATAGTTATGTAAGAGTAAATTTTTTTACATCTTTCTTCTTCACGTTGGAGAAAAAGAGGAAAATAATACAGATACGCACGATGCAAGAAGTTCAATTAAACAATCCCTGGAATTCTGTAATTCTTGACGACACTGTCGATATCATTATATTATTTTTGCGCAACTTTTATACCTATTATCTTTATAATAAAAAAGCTGCACAACGATGCCGACACTAGCCATTAAGAGTTACAATTAAAATCTCACCGCAGAGTTATACGTATTATGGATCAGTATTCGATCCATAATACATAAATGGATTTCGATCGGAATCATTCCATTTTCCCTAGGAAACACAATAGAAATTTAGGAAATAATTGAATAACTCCGATTGGAATTCATTCCGACTTGATCCCTGATATAACGGCTGACACGCGAATGTTTACATTCGCAACTATTTTCTACGTCTCTATTGTTTTTGTACAATAAACATTGTGCGTTCGGTAATTTCGACGCTATAATTGGCTGCGTTCAGCAGAAAAAGCAGCTTTACAACTGTTGTAAAATTCTTGAATATATTTGATTTATACATTTAGATCCAATAATGAACTAAAGACAAGAATAATCATATTAAAAAATTTTACAACAGTTGCAAAGCTGCTTTTTCTGCTGAATGCAGCCAATATTTATTGTTAGACGCTTTGAGAAAAACATCTCTTTTAAAACTGAGTTCTTTTCTACTGGAAAACGATTATTCAATTGTTCACATACCTACATATAATAAGCCACATACAACTCAACGTATGTTTATCTATTCAAATCTAAATGCTATTTATGTATCATACATAGAAACAATGAAAAAGGTCGATTCTTTTTTATAATTTTATGCTTTATCGAAATAAAGAGACTCGCGATGATTAATTCTGTATGCACGAGAAATTTTCTTATGAATAATCCATAAATGAGGTGAAAACGTATTACAATTATGAAATTCACTCAACAACTTTATTTGAGAAAATAATTCTAAATCAAACGCGATGAATTATCTGGAGCGATAATTTATTTAAGATTTAATTCGCTAGCAGTTAAAAAATAAACTAATAAATTTAATATATTATTACGAATACGTTATTTTTCATTCGTAATTTTTATTGTAAATGAACGAATCGTACTTAACATATTATTTTTTAATTTTGTTTGTTTAAGAATTTTTATCAAATTTCGTTTAATTTAATAGGTAATTAATACGCTCAACGTGGATTAAAATTTTTAATATTATAATACAATTCTATTTATTTTTAGTATAATCTTTCATGCGTTAAACAATAAAAAATTAATAATCGATTGGTTTTCCACAAAATCAGATAAGTCAATTTTATTTGTAATTTAAGTTATGGCGTCAAATTGTTCTATATCAGTAATGTCACATCGTAAATAATTTTATTCTGACAAAAACCCAACAGAAAACAGGAAATCTAAGAGTTAACATTAACATTTAACATTTGCAAAGAATGTTTCTGTTATTAAAAGCAATTTGTAAAATTTTGTAAATAAAAAGTGAAGAAATGATTGCTTTATACTTTATACTTTAAATAATACTCCCTTTACCTTTATTTTAAAATAAAATTAAGAAATATATAAATAAAAAAGTTAAAAAAATAAATAAATAAATCGATAAATAAAGTTAAGAAATATATAACTGTAAAATAAGATATGAATAAACTATTAAATAAGATATGAATAAAATATATGAATAATTAGATATATTAATGTAAAATATTATAAAGCAAATGTATAGGTAACATCCCGGTAAAAAATTTTTTATACATCAATACAATGAAAAAAATGCACGTAATTTTACATGGAAATTACATGTTTATGACTGGAAAATTGCCTAAATATGATTGGAAATTTACAATTATATTTATGTAATTTAGATAATTTTCCAATTATGTACATGTAATTTCCATGTAAAATTACATGCATTTTTTTCAGTGTATGTATAAATATGTATAAATATGTATAAACATACCTAAACACGCATAAATATTCATAAACATGTATAATTATTATACAGAGTCCGCCAAAAGTCCCGGGCCGGCTGAATATTTCAGAAAATATGCATTTTTGTGAAAATTTACGTAAAAATGAATTCTTATTGCAAAAATGAAAATAAGAGGTACAACCTCCAATGATTTTGATCTCGACGAATGTTACCCAGGACATGATCCTGAATAACATTCAAGAGGTTTTAGCCATCGATTGGATATCTTGCCTAATACCGGCGGTACTGTAACTTTCAAGTCTTATAACTCGAAAAGTACTTAATGAAAAATAACTTTATTATAGCGTTTTAGAAAGCTCTTGACACCAGCTATTAAATTCTGGCATCAAAAATAGGGGGTCCATTTAAAAAAATTAATTTGATCTTGACCTGACCTTGGTGGCGCCACCCAACGTCAAGCGGATGTGATCAGTGAATAGATCTTTTAAAACCCTACAACTTTTGTCTGAAACATTTTTCTCAAAAATGCATATTTTCTGAAATATTCAGCCGGCCCGGGACTTTTGGCGGACCCTGTATATGAAATTGTCCATACATTTTTCTTTTTTTTTATAAAATTATTTTTTAGTGTACTAAAAATAATAATGATATTGAGAAAATATCAAAAATAATTAATGAGACAATTTTCGCATTGTTTGTTTTAGAAAAAATCAAGTTTGGTAAAATGTAAAAAAATTAGCTCATACATGACTATGTATAATTTTATATACCATTATATATAAGCAATCTCTTTACATTTCTCCAAACTTGATTTTTTCTAAAACAAACTATGCGAAAATTTTTCTTTTAATTATTTTTAATGTTTTTTCTCATTATTATTACTTTTAGTACACTAAAAAGTAATTTTACAAATGAAAGAAGGATGTATAAACATGTATGGACATATCTCATACATAATTATATATGTTTATAAATATTTATAAATGTTTATGTATGTTTATACATATTTATACATATTCATGCATGGAAAATTTTTTACCGGGAATTGTATGAAATGTCTGCAAGAAACAAACAGTCATGAGATTTTTATTTTCTTTTTTAAATAGATTTATAAATATTGATCACTGGGATGAACATTAGCTTAAGAGCATCGAAATGTCAGTTCTGTGATTATGACTTCAGTCGCTACTAATTAGTTATAAACGACATTAGTTATAAATGACATTTTGCATATTTCATTTCAATTCATTTTTTTCAATTCATTCTCGTTAATTCACTGGGGAATACTGAGACAGTAGAATCATATTGTGTAAAAAAATTCATATAATTCCATTTAAAAAAACGAAGTTAATCTTGAAATCTCCGAAGCGCCTCCACCTGGACAAAAATTATTATCACCACATGATAGCCCCATTCACATCGTGTAATTTTGGTTATATAAATTTTTCTCTACACCTTGTAGATTAGAAGATATTTCAGGTAGTAATATAATTATTGGGACACCCTGTATATGAAAAATTCTTAAAAAAATGTAAACCTCGGCATTTCTAAAAAGTGTTCCAATTAATACTGAAAATTTGAGAAATTTTTCAATTTTCAAAAAATTATTCTGAAAAAGTATATAAAAAAATTTGAAAAAAATGTTTACTAGAAATGTACATACATTTCGCATAACATTCATAAATCTTCGACTTTTGAATTTGCCAAGAAAACAAACGTATTTTCGCGAAGATTATTTTGTCGTCACCAAGTTTACTATTTATTTTCGGAACGCGTAGAGTACATTCTCGCGCATAAACGCGACACTAACGACATCTAGCTCGGACAGTCTCGATCAAGTCTTCTTGACGTCGAATGATTAGATTCGTCCTTTTCGCCTGCCTGTTGTTTCCGTCGTCGTTTCCCGTAAAATTGCCGCGATTGGCAGGGGAAGAGACGGAAATGTCAAGAATGCTCGCGGTGGATTTCGAAGTTTTCGGCATCGTGCAAGGTAACGAAACTCGTCCGGCGATTCTTCAATTATCATCGATTTTTCCTCGATTACTTTATTAATGAATTTATAATCTTATTTGTCGAAGGTGTCTTCTTCAGGAAGGTGAGTAAATCAGCGCATGTTTATCTGGAAATTAGACGATGATTATTTGAGGCTGCCGGAAATGTGATTGACACGATTGTGGCGATTCAAGCGAGAACCTTGAAGTTTCTGATTCACGACATCTATCGGGTGTCCGACATTAACCGATCTAAATGTTCGCGTTATCTACTGTAAACATGAACATACATCCTTCTTATCGATATATTTAATGCGATTATTTCTTTTACTATTCTTTTTTCCCTCTTTTTCGATGAACGAAATCTGAGATTTTAGCTCATCTTTATAAAAAATATATTAACACACTTATAAAAGATTTTCAAGCTTTACGAAATTAAAATTTCTTTATATAAAAAAATGTTTAAAAAATGTTATTAAAAATTAGCTGCTAAAAATAGACATGAAAACAATATAATTTTATTTATATATTTTAATAATTTATTTATATATTAATTTCTAATTAACAACAAAATTGAGACTTCGATTCTTTAATTCGTAGTATTTTTTTGCGATTTATAGATTGAAAAAAAAATACTGTTTGACGCAAATTCTAAAGCTTGAAACACACAATTGAAAAGCACAGACAATAGAAACAGGAAATAACAAATTTCAACCTATAATTTATGTAAGAAATTATGTATGTCAAAATATAGTTTCACTTAACTCACTTAAGCTAGAAACACTTAAAAACCAGGCTGTTAAAAGTTACTTTTTCGTTACTGTGTCGTTATTTTTTATAATAAACAATTTGATAATGACGTTGCAATTTTTTATGACGATAACGCTAACTAACCAATATGCTAAGGTTGTACTAAGGTTGGAAAAGTCACTTTGAAAAGTAACTGTCATTGTTACGCGTTACTCACTGAAAAAACTAAAAGTAACAAAGTAACAAAATAATAACTTTCAAATTTCGTTACTAGAAATTGTAACTTAATTACAATTACTGTTACTAAAAAAGGTAATTACGTAAAAAAAAAGTAACGAAAATGGTAACTTCGGTACTCTTTTTATGTAACTTATACAACCCTGATAAAAACATAAGGCAATAAGACTTAAGCAATAAGCGAATCGACCAATCGCATAAAGTACACTGAGAGAAAACGAAATAGTTGTAGCAACTATAAATTTAGCAACTTTTGCAATTAAAGTACCTGTAACTAGTTTTACAAAGTAATAGAAACTAAAGTAGTGCTAAATATTATAAAAATATAGTCACGATAACAAATTGTATATATTAATTGGTAGTGAAATAATGACTCAACTACATTGAGTAGTTACTTGGACTTCATGCAAATAGATATAACAATTACATTTTTCTAGTTTAGACAAAAATTTTTAAAGTGTCGCTCAGTACGAGTAGTACGCGGCTTTGTCACCAGAGGGACGTAGCGAAGTTCAGTTTCTCCTAAGAAGGAAACCACTCAGCTTACGATAAAAGGCGCAGCGTTGGTTTCAAACTTGGAAGACAAAAATAAATAAGAAATGCATACACAAATTTGTAACTATGTATTATAAAGCTTTAATAAGAACAATAAGTAAATTAAGTGAACTAAGAAAATATAGTGATATTAACCATTTATAAATTGATTATATGAACTGTGATTGGCCAATTCGCTCACTGCTTACGTCTTACTCCTTACGTTTTTTTAAGATGTTTCTGGCTTTTAAATGAACGTAAAATCAAAGTATAATACTGAAACTTACTTATTGCAATTACTTGCAATAAGAGAGAAAATTGTTAATCTCTGTTTATAAGAAGAACAAAGATATTCCGTCAAGACAAGACATTCCGTCTGAAATAAAATAATAAAACAATTTAACACAAAAGTTACTTTATAACACTTCTATAACACTTCTACTTTATAACACTTCTTAACACAAAACCGAGTTTCATCTGCTTTCGGAAATATCCTTTATCGTCGGAAAACTTAGGCATATTGTCTTGCTTGCGGGTAACAGTACACGCAGAAACGCGGCAAAGAGCTGGGTCTGAAGGGATGGTGCATGAACACCCCGAACGGTACCGTAGCTGGCCACATGGAAGGAACAAAGGCGCAGGTCGACGAGATGTAAGCCGCGGACGCCTCGTTGATACGAAAAAGTCATCGAAAATGCCAGATCGCTTCCTCTTTTTTTATTTCAGGAAACAATGGCTTCGCCACACCGGAAGCCCTCAGTCCCGGATCGATAAGGCGGAATTCCGTAACGAGAAGGAAATCTCGCAGCCGTCGTTCTCCAACTTTGAGATCCGAAAGTAGAAGCGTTCTCCAATTCTCGAGAACGAGGAATAATAATACACGCATTAACGTTTAAGTTTTAGAATTATTTAAGTCGCGTCTGATAATAAAGATATCCTATTTAAATAAATGTAAAATGTAGAAAAGTATTATATATATTAGTGTTTGTAATTCAAAACATTATATCCAAATTTTTTCACCTTTCTCCAAATGTCATCTATCATAGCATGAAATATTGGGAAATGAATTAAGAAATGTTTTTTAATATTGCAAGAAACAAAAAAGCTTTAGCAATAGAAATATTCTTAAAATATTTTCGTGAATTATTTTAAAATATTTTAATCCTATATATAATGTATTTTTTTAATATTTTAAAAATATTTCATGCTGCATGGGATCGAAAATGAAAATCTGCTGAAATATCGTGAATACTTTTATCGCATTCAGGAAATGCTTTTTATACTTTTGACATTTATATATATGGATGATTCACTCACTAGGTATTTACCTCGAAAAGTCATCGAGGAAAAAATTTTCAGGTAATTATCGCGAAAGAGACAATTTGTTTTTCATTGCTGCATTAGAACCTTTTTTTTCGCTTTCGGTAAATTTTAAACATATTTTATTTCACTTTAAATACAAAGTGTACATACCAGTTCAACTCTTTAAAAAATATAATAGATTTAATGGCTACGAGTAGCAAAATAAGTCAAAGCTTAATTAGCATCGATTAGATTATACTTTTAGAAAAATATAATTCCTGTTCCAGTGAAAAAGCTTTTAACAGTTGCAGAATAAACATTTTACTGAGTGATTAAAATTCAACTCTATTTTTTTCCAGAGCGTTTAATTCTTTAAATAAATTTTCCTTTATCGCGGAAAGATAGAGATCTTATCAGAAAATTGCAAGAACGTCCTTCGTGAAATGGTCGACTAATCGCCTCAATTTCTAAACTAAAATATTCTCCAATTACTGTCTAATAAAAGACACAAGAAAAAAATGTTTTTTACTGAAGTATTTAAAATTTTATATACAGAAAATTATTTTGTTATTGCAGAAAATTTTGACATTCCAGGAGGGGACAATCAATTTCAGTTTCCCAGAAAATTACTTTGATGATCCAACAAAATTATTTTTAGATCTGTAGATATGCAAAATGTTAAATTTTGCATATCTACAGATCTAAAAATAGATAGTTTTAGCAAAAATGTTTTTTCACTGAGAGAAATCGTTTTGTACGTACATCAAAATTTTGTTGATATGTGACTAACAAAAACGTCCGTACTTTTTTATTTAAAAATTGTATTTTCCTAATCAAAATTTAATTATTTTAAGCAAAATTTGATTAGGACAACTTTTAAATGAAAAAGTAAGGAAATTTTTGTTAGCCACATATCACAACAAGATTTTAGTTGTACATGATTTTTCTGTGTTCCGTGTGCTTTTACTAGACAATAGCTCGAGAAGATTTTATTTTAATAATTGAGCAAAATTTTAGATCTTTCCACTCTTGGAAAAATTCACTTTTATAGAAAACTTAAAAAAATACTTAAAATTTACTGTAGAGAAAATCTAAGAAATAGAGGTAAATTTGAACACTTTAAACTTTTCTTTAAAGTAATTTTAGAACTTCCTTAAAAAACAACTGAATAAAATTAACACGCTGTGCTAATTATATTAAAGTCATCCTTGACAAATCTTTACATACTATATTTTAAGTTATTTTTGGCTTAACTTTTTACACTCACTTTTATTATTAATTACCTCAAAATTTTTTAAGCAAACTCTTAATTACTTTTAAAACCTTTAACTTTGTTAAAAATAAATTTTCCCAAGGGCATGGTGAAAAGATCTTACCCAAATAACAAAAAGTGTCTAAAATCGGGTCGTAAAACGGTTTTTTGCGACTAAAAGACGACTTAAAGACGTCTTATGTCACAATTTTAGACTTTGTACTGTTTGGACAGATTTTAAATTTAGATTTTAGATTTTTTTTAATCTTAGATTTTAGATCTTTCACGATGGATCTTTTCATGCAGTGATGAGAAGAGGGTCGCTTCAGTCCGAATGTGGCCGCACCTTTGCGAGTACTCGCAGAGTGGGTATGACACGCGGAAGTGGAGGAGCGACTCGCACCAGCATCTCTCCGCGAGTTCCTCTCGTTAGTCGGCGATCGCGCGGCGAACGACACGGTTCTCGATCGTACATCTCGTGTGAATTTTCCTCCTTCTTTTCCTCTTTCCTTATTACGTCGAAGAATTACATCCTCTTCGGAACGCGAACACGAGCTCGCGAGGATGCGCCTGAATTCCTCATCCAGGAGTCTCGCACGTCTTCGTCGTCGTAATTCGATCCCAGCTTCGTGATCGATCTCGATCAGGTTACGACAGAAGAGGACGATAGAATTCGCGCCGCGAATAGTATTGGACGGGTAATTAATAATGCTATGATCGGCGGAGGAGAGACGGAAAGAGGTGTAGGAAAAACGATCAGCATGAGATGTTTCGAGAGCTTCTTCAAGCGCACCTGGCGACCGCAGCAGGTGCATCAGGTAATTAAAAACTAAACTTTATAGTTGTTTTCGCGTTATGACCCTGATCCGGCTTTATCACTTCAGAAATGTGTCGATCGACACGTCGGACCTATACTATTTTGATATTCTATTCGTGATTGCATCACCGAACGATGTATTGTATTGATACGTGCTATCAGGTACGATAGTCGCATACAGAAAGGACGGTTCTGCTAAAGTAAAAATTAGGCTAATATAAACTGCACTAAAAAAAGATATAGTCAATTTTAATAAATTTAGTTCAATACTGCCAACTAAACATTTACTTACAGTAAATAAATATTTGTTCAGTAAAAAGAATGATTGTTAAATCAAATTAATTGTTTTTTATATCAAATAAATATATCTTTATATTTAATAAATATTTAGTTGGCAGTATTCAATTAAATATTTATTAAAATTGACTATATTTTTTTTCAGTGTGAGAAAAAAAATTTGTTCAACGAACTAAACACATTTAGTTGTTTGCAGATTTGGTTTTTAATTCAACAAATTTTATTTAATCGAATTTAACCAAGTAGATTGTTATCTACTTAACAAGTGTTCAATATTAAGCAAATTACGGTTAAATTCAATTAAATAAAATTTGATGAATTAATCAAATCTGCAAACAACTAAATGTGTTTACTTAATTGAACAAATCTTTTTTCTCAGTGTAGATCTAAAAATAATCATGTTGGACTACTAAAATAATTATGTTGGAAGCATGATGAGATATACGATCCTGGACAAGACTTTGACATTCTGGCATTAAGCTGAGAGTCTAATAACACAGGACTACAAAAAGACATTTTTTTTACCCAGAAACGGCAGTATGTAATCCCAAAGGTTTTTGGCATGCTAAAACCAAATCCGTAGCCAAAATTGTTCCATCACACGCGTCAGGTTTCCGAGATATTCTAATCCAAAAGTTCCAAAAAGACCTATTATTTCGAATTGAATTTTTAGATTAAATTATCTTGTAAATCTGATGGAGTAATTTTGGCTATGGACTCGAATTCGACATGAAAAAATCTAAATAAATGGGTCAACACACACGGTGACATGAAAAAAAAATTAGATGTATTGCAAATATGTCCACCGGCCTCCAGACGATATGATCAATATATAGGTCAACTTTGCACACATTCACTAAATATTGACTACATTCAATATGAATAATTATAATTATTCATATTGACCATTATTGACCATCTGTCTGGAGACGCCTTAAGGCCATACTTGCAATATATCTAATTTTTTTTCATGTTACTGTGTTGACCCATTTATAATCATAGATGATTTTCGTAGATTTTCTCATGCCGAATTCGAATCCGTAATCAAAATTGCTCCATCACATCAGGTTTACGAGATATTTTAATCTAAAAATGCCCGAAATAAGCCTTTTTAGCACTTTTAGATTAGAATATCTCGGGACCTGACGTGATCGAGCAATTTTGACTACGAATTTGGTTTTAGCGTGCCAAAAACCTTCGAAATTACATACTGCCGTTTCTGGGTTAAAATTCATGTCGGCCTATGTAATTATTTAGATGATCCAACATAATTATTTTTAAATCTATATTTGACTAAATTTTTAGATACTTCAACCATATTTCTTCTGCGCGTTTATTAGATCAAATCCTTAATCCTATTCATATTATTATTATTGAGTTTTCATGCGTTGGTCCTATGAGATTTAATAATTTGTTTATTTACATCGCCTGAGAAAAAGACGCTGTCATACATATGCCAAATTTGCGAGGGATATTACTAAGACCTCGATAGTCTAACTGGTAAGGACACTCACACGAAATGTAAGAGATCCGGGTTTGACTCCCGGCCCAGGTAATATTTTTCGCAAATAATTAAATTTATTTACAGATTCTACTAGGTTAAGATCTCTCGAATAGATGTCTATTGAGCATCAAAATTTAATTTGTGATATTATTTCAGTAGTTTAGCTGCGTTTGTAAAAAGTCCGGAGAAATTTCGGCGCGTAGTGAATAATGCTACAAATATGGTATATATATGCAAGTACATATATAGTATATATATAATTCACATTCGAATTATTTAATAAGCAATTAAGATCTAGCTTCGACCGGCATTAGGCCTAATTCATATTATTACTATTGACTTAATCCTATTCTTTAACAAATAAATACGAATTAAAAAACGAATTAAATCGTTTATTTTTTTCAATTTACACTTTTATTTTTATTTTAATGTAAAATTTAATGTATTAATACTTTTTTAAAATATTTTATAATAATTTTATTTTATTATTCAATCTTCGATTGGTTCTGGACGACGATGTTTTAAATACGTATAAAACTTGTAAATGGAAACTGCTTCAGAAATAAAAAAAGAAGATTAACATTAACCAGCTCCTTCATAAGAATTTTATCACGAAATAGGTGTCCTCCTCCATTGTTAAAAGATAACAAAGTCATGTATTAAGTATTATTACATGCAAATTTACTAAAACGCGTAGACATTTCGCAAGAACGCCTAAACCACCGAAGCTTAGCACAACTTCCGTTATTTCTGAATACGTCACAATGACTATGATGCTTCCTACGTGAAAACAAGACTATTTTTGCATTTTTCATATTTTTTTTCCTTGGCTGTTGCTGTTGGTATTTTTATTCAAAAATATTCAAAAATTGTCCAAAATACATTTATAATAAAAAAGAAGAGAGATTTGCAATAATAACGATAAAATAACATTAATAACTTACAAGAGAACCGTCGGAGCCATCCCTTACCGATTTTGATGAACTTTGGATATGTTGTAAATAGAATGTACAGTATAAAAAAATATTAAACTCATATTTTTTTTATCAGCGTATTTCAAGGTTAGGTTTAGGGACTAAAACACCCCCTCGAAAAAATATATTAAAAAATGTTTAATACAAAAGTTTTTGTGCTCTATAATGGTGTATTCACTTTTTTTTAATATTAAATTTTTTAACTTTCCCCCACCCCCACTCATTAATTTTCACCCCCTAAACTTTGAGATACGCTGATAAAAAAATATAGGTCTAATATTTTTTTATACTCTACAATATCCAAAGCCCATCGAAATCGATGAGGGACGGCTTCGACGATTCTCTTGTTAGTGCCTTCTGCGTCAAAATGAGATTATTTTTGCATTTTCGTAATTTTTTCTTGGCTGTTGATGTTCTTATTAAAAATTTCAAAATATATTTTCCAATAAAAAAAGAATAGATTTGCAATAATAACAATAAAATATATTTCTAAATAATTTTCTGCAATTTTCGATCAAGTCGCTACATCCTTAAGATAATTTGAAATGTGGTCTACCTACAATTTAATCATCGCAATAAAAATTACAATGAAATCAATAACTGATAACCGATAAGAGACAACCGATTAGAGTTATCCCTCGTAATTAACAATGCAAACGTAGGGGAAGGCTATAATGATTGGCGCTGTATTAATAATTTAAGTGCGCTTCAATTTACATACTAAAATAATTATTTAATACGTTGTCACTATAAAATATAAAATCCACAAATTGAAAAACATTGAAAATATTCGTATAAAGATATTTCTTCATTTTTATACGAATGTTTCCAATATTTTTCTATTTGTGGTAGAAAATTATTCAAAAATATATTTTATTATTATTATTATTAATCTCTGTTCTTTTTTATTGAAAAACATTGGGAACATTCGTATAAAGATGAAAAAACATTTTTATACGATTGTTCCCAATGTTTTTCTATTTTTTTTAATTATTTTACAAATCTTGTATAATAATTTTGGGAAATATACAATCTATTTTATTCTTTGTTAATAAATAGCTAATTAATGTTTATTTTCTAAAATTATAAAGTTTTTTAAAAAATGTTCCTAATAAATACCTACTTTTTACACTCACCGTATATCGGAACACGGTTATTTATGGCTGGGGGGCA
>NW_017256018.1:107371-127361 GCF_001594055.1 Mycetomoellerius zeteki
GTTTTTTACTCCTCTACACGCTCCCGAAGTTTTGCCATTTAATTTGGAAACACCCTGTATATACTCATACATTTATTGTGCTTTATTTATATAATATATATTATTTATATTTATGGATAAATATACATATGTATGTATACAGGATGGATCACTTTAATTTATCTAGTCGATTTTCTCAAAATCTGTAAGTTTAAATGCACGTGATTAACTCTACATATTACCGGTAAAAATTTGTACTGTAAATTTTATCTCATTTATTAAAAGATATTTACTTGAATGCGTCTGCGTGTTTATTCTTCCGCGATAAAAATCGATAAAAATTCATCAAAATGGCCGAGCGAGACGAAACACGACGACGGGCGATCGTAATCGCGCGGGTTTATATCAGTCGACGACCGACTTCTTTTCTCATTATATCTAAAGCGATTGAAACGCGGTCGTTATTATCGTTATGATCGTCGGGATGGCACATGAGCTCCCCGAAGATCCGGCAAACGATGATCCACAGAACGCCACGCGATTTCTATAATCGTACCTGTCCTCGCGGAAAATAATGGACGAGAGAAAGAAAGAGATAGAATTACGCAAGGTATGATTATGCGTTTGATGCGCGCGTGTGTCGCAATATTCCCTCGGAGATGCACGAAGGTGATCACGTCCCAGGCTTTTCTCCATCGTTCTATCGTCGAGCGTTTATTATGTAGCGCATATTGTATAATGCAGTGTAATTTGCATTTTGTGAACGCGTGCAATTTCTGGTGAAAAGTTTTCTTGAAATTCTTCACGTAATTTTTCGGAATTTCCATATACATTTGAGAATTTTTCACAATTTTTATGTAATTTTATAACGTCCTGATTTTTAGAAAATTTTTTAATGCAAATTGAAACATTTTTTAGAAATGCTAAGAAAGTCTACAGCTTTTCTAAAATTCTTTATGTAAGTGCAATTTTTGGAATATTCTAAAATTTCTCATTCTATAATTTTCAAAAAAAAAAAAATTATAAAATCTGAAGTAATATAATTATAAAACTCATTCCATAGTTATATATTAATTAATAGCTTAATAATCTTGGCTATATAACTTCATGCGGTTAATAATAGCTTAAATAATCACTTTATGCAACTAATTAGCTATATATAGGGTGGACCATTTTAATTTATCACGTCGATTTTTTCAAAATCTGTAAGTTTAAGGCAAAAATGTTTCAGACCAAAGTTTTATAGTTTCAAAGGGGAAAGAAGTTGGTGACCTTGGTTGACCTTGCGAAGATGTCCTTAAGATCAAGTCAAGGTTACCAAAAATTTTTTTAATGGAACCCCCCCCCCATTTTTCATTGCATATTCTTGTAGAAAATAAAATAGCAGCGCATTAATGACAGAAAGAGAGACAAAAGTAGAGCAATAAACAATTTAAAGCAGGAGAGTGAGGATAGATGAGTGAGATAGAAACAATGTTTGTAAACCAAATCCCCTTCTTGGCTTTTATAAATGCTTAACAGAATAAGTTCTAATTTAATATACGTTTACATTTAGTAAATATTAATTAGACTACTATTGAAACAAATTTATTAAAATGTACTTTTTTCCAGTGCATTATAACATATACATCTTACATATATACATATATTATATATGGCAGTGATATATTCAGTTGATGAGTAGTTATAATAATTAATCACAATTTCTAATAATTAAGTTAAATAACAATGGCGATAATTTCGCGGTAAGAAACGTATGATAAACCGAAGAGGAAAAAGACAGTTTATACGATTGACGGAACTTCCGAAGATTTCGATGGTAAATTTCTTCGGGGAAGGGAAAGCCAGTTTATTGGCCGGCTGGTCAGGGGTCGCGGTTGATAAGCAGTGATAATGTCTCTCGCTCAGTCTAAACTAGTCAGTTCCGACAGCGATTCGTGTGAGCGAGCTACTGCGCGTCGTCGCGGTTCACCGCGACCGTATCCAGGCTTCGAAAGCGGAGCCTCCAGGGACTCCGGGTGCAAATTAACGCTCGAGGAATCCGCGAGTTCGCGCAAGAACGGTATTTCTCTTTTTGGAACTCGGAGGTGTCTCCTCCGAGATGCGATAGCGAGGTATGAGCAAGGACGATTGCTACGTCAAGAAATATGGATACGCGTTCAACAACGTAAGTACTCGTGCTATCAGTGTGGGAGATCTGATTGACGTCTTTAGAATTAGAATAAATAAAGAAAGAGAGAAAGTATTGAAATTGACAGAAGAAAATTAATATTCCTTTCTGTTCCTAATTATTTCTCTGAATTTCTTCTCAATTTTTTTTTTAACGAATTGAAATTATTGAGAACACGAGTTTTCGTAATTACAATTTGTTTTTAATTTATTGTTAATTATTTGTGCTCGTACAGAAAACGGTTTTGCTGGAGTATCTAAAAAAATTTAGTTTATAGATACGAATTTGAAAATAATTTTGCTGAACTACTTAAATAATTATAAATAATAATAAAAAAAACTGTAATAAAAATATAGATGTCAAAGTTAAGACACTACAGGACTTCTATTGATTTAAACTATAAAAAACAAACATAAAAGGTCGTTAGAGTCGACGCAATTAATTAACACAAAAATTCAATCAATAAATTCAACTGAAAATACATTGCTTCACAAACTGTACGTTTCAGCTCCAAATTGTGAGCCTTAACAGTACAAATAATAAACATATAATTGTAACATATAACGATAGATATGTATTCTAGAAAAAAGAAATAGATCTTAATTTAATTTGCTGCAGTCACAAATGAAACAAATAGTATTCTTTAATTTAAAACGTTACAAAATAATTATGGACGCTCAAGCATGACGAGTAATGTTGCAAAAAATTTGAACATTCTAACAACTCGCAACTTGAATGTCCTACATAATAAACAAATATTAGTTTCAAAATATTAATTTCAAATTTTAAAATAATTAAATAAAGAGATACGTCGGGCAAATAAAAGTTAGGAGCAGTTAGTAGGGCACGATTTAAATCTATTATCAATTATATTCAATTACGAGCTTCAAACGTTTCGACTCACTTTTGAGCCATCATTGGTGATCATAAATAATATCTGTTTAAAGCCCTACTTTAGCAAACCTTCATGATCTCCATTCTACATAATTATTTTGATGGTCCATTAATAAAATTATTTTCGGATCTGTATCTAAATTTTTAGATACTTCAGCAAAGCTGTATGTCTTTCCGTATATTATAATTATTGAGCTGAAATAATGTTTTACGAAATCGAACGAAATCGGCGGATATATACGGGTCTGAATAATCGCGTTATCGGGAGTTATCATTCGCCAATCGTCTCGATTTATTCCGATGCCACTCGGCAAATTTTACGATGCTGGTGTTGCAGCTACATTCGAGAAACCGATTAAATCCCTCATAAAGGGATCCCATTAATATCGACGTTGGCGAACGGACACGGTCGATCGTCTCTAATCGGGTCGTTGACTGTCGTTTGATCCTCGAGCGAATGCGGTGAAAGTCGCGTAACGAGTAACGTTAACAAGCCCCTTCCCTTTGTTGCTAAAAACAAGAAAAAGATAAAAACGCGAGCCAATCTCGAAGTGCGATCTCAAGAGGCATCAGTTATCTCGAAGATATATAGCGACTCGCGAAGTCAATCGAGCACTTTAAAAATTGCAGAATATTATTTAGAAATACGTTCTATTGTTGCTACAAATCTATTATTATTATTATCTTTTCCTTTTATGCAACTTTTGAAACGCTCCGTCGCGATTTCGCGATCAGCTGTGCTTTCACCGAGATACGTACGTTGCTTGTGTCTTCGCGAAAGTTAATTATTAATATATGTCATCGTTAAACCCGTGTCACACTACACAGTAGAAATTGAAGATTGCGAATTAGATATAAGAATTCGATCAGTCGAATAATTTTTATTTTAATCCGTTTCAATGCCAATAAAAAGGTGACTGTTAGGCTAAGAATCGGTGCTATAATTAGTGCGCTATAAATATTTAATAAAAAAAGAAATTTTCCATGTATTACATAATAAAAGAACATTCTTTTATTATATGACCAAACGCTGAACATCAGTTGTAATACATGTAAAATTTTTTTTTTATATAATATTTGGCGCACTAATTACAACGCCGATGCCTAACAGCCCTAATTTTCATTTCTTTATTGTTGTTGAGAGAGAGAAACATAAAGAATCTAATATTTTTTTAATTATTTAATTCGTGGTCTGATTGGCTAAATTCTACATGAAAAGCACGATTTTGCCGAAGTATCTAAAAATAAAAAAAATAAAAATTTAACTAAATATAGAAAATAATATGTTGTATTATCAAAATAATTAAGTAGGAAGCATGATGAGTAATGCTGCAAAAAATTTTGACATATAATAACCAGTTTGAAGATCCTATTACATAATTATTTTCAGATCTGTATCTAGCTAAATATTTACTTCAGTAAAACCGTTCTTTGCGTAAAATCTTCAATTTACAATTCTCAATCATCAATGCGTAGTGTGACAGGGACGATAACAGACGACGATGTCTGGATCCATATGGATTGATCCGATGGATCAACGGCGAAATCTCCCCTACCTCTCGGAAAACCAGATTCCTGAAGCATACGTAATCAACTTGATTTACTCCTTTCACTTTCCTCATATCCTAACGCATGTACAGCATTGACTGCGTTTCGATTATTGCCGTTGCAATGGCAAAAAAAAAGAATAATCTTTTCAAAATTCTTGTTTTACAGAATTCGTGATAATTACTGTCGCGATGGCATAAAAGATGCCTATTCAAAACTCCAGTTTTACAAACAGTAAAATACATTTTGTATTTGTGTTAAAACTGGTCCTTGTTAAAACTTTTGTGTTAAATTTTTAACATATACATATAACGTGATCGTGTTATTTGAATATTATGTGTTAAATTGATATATTCAACACTTCTAGTGTTAAAAATAACACAATTTATGACTAAATGAACAAATAACATAAAATAATATAAATACTTTAAAATATAAATTCTAAAATAAATAAATAAAATATATGTTAATTTAACATATTATAAAAATGTTAATTTTATTTAAAAATTATGCTTCCACAATTTGCTTACAAATTGTGTGTTTGTCACTTTCTAACATATCTACTTAATTCATCTTACGTTGAATTAACACAAAAATTTAGGTAGATCGGTTTTTTTTTAAAAACGCTGTTAGACCGATTTCACAATATATGGTAACCTAAAGATTCAAGGTAATCCAGAAATTCATGAATGAATTTCATTGATCAATCTGTTGGTAACCTTTAATCTTTAGGTAACCCTATATTGTGAAAACAGGCCTTAGAAATTTTTACAATATGAAATATGCTAAATATTCAACAACAATAAAAAGCGAAGAGTCGACTAAAGCTTATCGTAATTCAAAAAATACATATTTGAAATAAATTTAAATAACAAATATTCAAAATAATTTTGAAGCCATTATACAAATATAATATAATATAATAATATAATAATATAATAATTTACTACGTACTTTATATTATTACATATATTATAGGTATATCATATTTTATTTCTGAATATAATTGTTTTAAAAGACTAGTTTTAAAGATTAGGAAGACAAAACGATTAGGAAAACCTCTAACAGTATTTAGAGTTTAAAAGGAATTTAGTTAGGTCGAATTGGAGTCTAATTTTTACTGCATTTCATTTTATTTCCATAACGTATTAGATAGGTCGAGTTTGAATCCGGAAATATGAAATGGCACGTTAATCGGATGGTTTGCAGGATGTTTAAAACCGCTGACAGAGAGAGATAATTTTTATCCGGCAATAAATGTCGAAATACCGCAATATTCTTGCTGTACTTTTTTCAAACAGCGATATCGTAATATGTCTACGAATAATATTATTTTTGTTCTTCCTGCATATTTCACGTGAAACGTCTCGTTGTTGAAACGATGACGAATAAGAAACCTTTTTGTATTTCTTATTTATCAAGTTGAATAAACTGACATCTTTGACGATCAGGAAGTTTTTCGAGAAAACTATACAACAAAAGCACGCTCCAATCTAACGAAAAAAAATCTTTCTGAATAAAATATTCAAACAGATTATTTTAACTTTTTGATTTTAAGTTTTGAGTTTAAGAAATCAAAAATTTAAGAGATTCAAAAAATGCTACATCACACTTTACGTCGCAATTTTAGAAGTTTCTAAAAATTGTGGCAGATAAAACTCCAGCGAGAAATAACTGACAATTACATATCGAATTGATGTCGAAATAAAGGCTGTTACTTTTGACTTATTTCGAATATTCGAATTTTTTCGAAACTCCAAAAAATACGTGCGAATGATGAATTCATTCAGGAAATGCTAAAAATATTTATAAGAATTAATTAATTAATATATATATATATATATATTGAAAAAATGTGATATTCTTAAAAAAATTGGAAGTATTTTTTAATATTAATTCATGTAAATATAAGAATATAATGCTTAACAAAACAATCCATTTAAGAAAATTAAAACAGTAAAAATAAATTTATTCTCAAATGAATAAACAAAAGAATAGTAAATTAATATGAACGTTTTGGCTTTACTGATTGTAAGCATTTCTTAACATAAAACAATAATTTTAAGAATGGAAAATCGAGACAAAATCTTAAAATTGATGAAAGTAGTTAATCTTACATATTTTTTAATTTAACGACGTAATAATAATTTAACAACATAAAAACATTCGAAACTTCGAAGTTTGAAGTACCGAAGATTTTAAATGTCGAAGCTTCGAATCTTTAAAGTTCAAAGCCTTCGAAACAAATCAGCCTTAATCGGAATTATCACATCGACGTCGATTAGATATCAATTCCATAAGTCATTTCTGTCTGGGAACATATCTTAAAAATAAATAAGGAGAAGTACAATAGCAATGAGAATCAAGCGCAGTAATTGGATTTTAAAATATATCAATTAAATGAATATGATTTCGTTGCAGGATCCAAAATCACTCGGTCTTTCAACCACTGTGAGACATACGTATGACTTTCCAAGTGGAGTTGAGACAATAATTATTATACATGTACAAGAAATTTATCTATCGATGATGGCTCGGAATGATGCCGGAACGTTTGTAGATTGAATCGTAATAAATCACCACTAAGAATTTGGTTGCGCTCCAATTACTACGCTTGACTCTCATTGCCATTGTACTTCTCCTTATTTATATATTTTTAATATTAGAGAGTCTTATTTGGTTATTTCTAACATTTCTTGAGCTTTCGAGCGTAAAGAAACAATAATAATTTTTCTTTCCTTTATATTAAACCGCATTATCTATCATGCGACAAAGATGATGATGTTTACCTCTTGGATCCATTTTCCAGATGGATTCGCCCTCGAGATTTGAGCTGGCGACGAAGACAGCGGAGATGCACCGGCACGCTGCCGGTGAAACCACGGAGCTGGGCGAGGTGAAGGCGACCGCGCCGAGCAGCAACGTCGCGACGTCGATGCCTTCGACGGCGCACACCAGCGGCAGCGACGCGACGCCCTGCAAGAACGGCAACTGCAAGGTCTGGAGGAGCAGCCGAGTCGGAGGCAGCGAGCAGCGCACCGAGAGTCCCTGGCACTCGCTCAAAACCGTCTTCCTGGTCTCCGTGATCGTGGCATTCCTCCTCTGGATCATCGTCTACACCCTGCTGGACCAGTATCGGATCTTGTGATCGGGATCATCCTCGCTCTACAAATCCTGCAGTGTCCTCGCGATCGCGAATCAGCGATGAATTCTGCGACCTCGTGATTTATGGGTGATATCGGATCTTGGTGGTGATCCCGCTGGTGTTGAGATCGCGATTTGTAATCGGATCCACGCGACTTCCATGTTCTCCATTATAATCGCTAGTTTGCGGGTCCTGTGACTTCCGCAGGTTCCCAAGTAAACCACACGGAAAGAACGATTTTGCTGAAGTATCTAAATATTTAGTTACTCTCTAAAACTTTTTGAGTAAACCTCACTTTTAAAGATTGAAATTTCAATCACTCTTGAAGACTGGTTCAATTTTCATTCTTAGGAATGAGAGTTTCCACTCTAAAGAATTTGGAGAGGATACTTCAGTAAAACTGTAACTAACAGTAATGAATGATATAATTTCACACTCAACAATAAAATTTAATATGACACATATGTTTTTTGAATATAATATATGTTACATTGTTGAATGTGAAATTGTAACGTTGATGTTACTGACGTTTATTTTTTTTGGGTTGTGACTTTGTGATCGTGATTTATAATTCGATGTTGAATTCTTCTTTGTGATTTTGTGATCATAATCCACTATTGGTATCGAGACTGGCAATCCATGCGGCGTGTTTTGCAGTTCTACGTAGTTTACTGCTATTGGGACCAACTGGAGTATGTATTTTCCACCATCGCTATCCTGCATCTCTAATTTTACAACATCCGCGCGTTCGTATTACAAATCATATTTGTGACGATTGTTCATCAAAACGAAACGTGAACAAATCTGTGGAGAAATTCGGAAGGAACGACCGAACGCTCAGGGAGTCAGTCCTCCCGGCAGCTAAAGGCTTTCATAAATCGGATTGTAATATTGTATATTTCGTACTGTTTTATAAATATTTGGCTCCTGTAAATATTCGAATAAAATACGGCGTTACACAGTACATTATTAGATTATTCGATCCCTTTATTATCATACTCGAGCAGATTGCGCGCTGAGTCTGGTTGTTAAAAAATTAAAAAGTACGGCAAATCCTCTTTTTACACAGAGTTGTAAATAATACTGAGAGAGACGCGATTCTTAAGAAAGATCTTTAAAAATTGCGCGGACCTTAGTAAATCTACAAATCGTTATAGATCAAAAAATTCGTTCGCCTTCTCTTTTTATGATACTTATACGCTAATCAGACAAATAAATGAACGAACGTTTTGATCAAAGCGGCTTAATGGCTCCACGTTTTTTGGCCGGGATTATAATAGGCAAGGATCTCAAAACGACACGTAATGTAGAGAAGAAGAGGGTAAATTAAATCGTTAAAAGATATCATGGGCCACGAGAGAATTATATAGACGCTTTGCGTTTTATGGTTACAGAATTCTTCGTTATTTTTCTCTTCTCTTGCTCTCGAATCAAACAAGTCCCCTTCTTCTCTACATAGCATCGCGATAAAATTGTCGTTGGTAAAAAAATATGACTGCGCACGCATGATCGAGCATGTATCTCGCGAGACAACCACACAGCAACGGGCTCAGCGAATCGCGATCCGCGGTAGACGACAACGTTATCGTTGTTGAGAACAAGCGATCTGAGACAATTGGAAGCCAGCAGTCTCAATCGCAACCGCAGCCACAACCGCAACCGCAGTTACAATTGCAGCCACAGTCGCAGTTGCAGTTACAGCCACAGTCGCAATCACAGTTACAGCCACAGCAACAACCACAACTGCAGCCACAACCGCAACTGGAGCCACAATCGCAACTGCAATCACAACCGCAACCGCAGTCGCTAACGCCGTTGACGACAACAACAACGTCGCCGACGAACACACGAGATCGAGAGACGGATCCGATGCGACAGCATCCAAGCGCGTGGAGATTGCGGGACGACGATAACGACGATGACGACGATGACGACGAGAACGAGGAGGAGCAAGTGGACGACAACGTGATTTATTCCTGTCCACTTTCGTACGCGGTTCTTGTCGAATGAGCGAGTAACAATTGTGCGTATTTTTCAGTTCTCCGCGACGACGGAAAGACGCATGCCACCGAGAGTGATCTTGGTCGGCTGGGACAGCTTCCGCACGAAGCTGCTGCTATTCCTGATCGTGTGCCTTCTCATCTGGGCCTGCGTCTTTTTTCCTCTACTCGGCACGTGAATACCGGCCTCTCGCTCCTCCTCTTTCACCTCGTTACTCCTCTTCCTTCTCCTTTAACATCCCTCAGTCGCGAAATGATGACATCGAGTACACTTAAATCGATACGGCAATTCGATGCGGCGACATTCAACACGATCACACATACATACTTTCACGCGTTTACATTTGCATATATATTATATATATGTATATATATATATTACGTCCAATATATATAATAACTTTACATTTTTGGTATTCAATATTTACATGTTATATACGTCTAATCATAAATATATTAATTTACGTAGTGGCCTTCGCGGAGAAGTAAACAGCTCATCTCCGAACCATCTTAAAATTTATTTACTTCTCTTTTCTCTCTTTTTTTTAATAGAAATCATACGCTCATTGCAAAATCTCCATGGCTTTATATATGCCTCCATAATACACAATTTTAGTATTTTCTTTTTTAAATAATTATCGACGAACGTAGGTTTAAGACGGCTTGAAAATGGCTTTTCGGTTTGCGAGAGACAGAGGAGACTTGAACGAATCCGTCTCTGTCGCACCCGTTCAAGTTCCCGCAATATTTTTTCCGCAATATTACGCGATTACTATGTCGATTACTATCCTCCTTGGGATCCGGTCGCACGGTTTAATCAACCGCAATCCCTTGGAAAGTCCGCCGCGCGATCTTCATCGCGCAATTACGCTACATTTCTTATTTACGGAACACTTTCGTTGTGTTAACATATGTCGTTATATGAATGCCGTTGTTCTCTTTCTTTCTCTTACGTACTTACGATGTTAAATATCTCTCGTTTCGTAGTCGTTTGCTCTAGATGATAATAATATCGACTTAATACGGTATAGTTTCTATATACAGAATGAGTCAACCAGAAGCGGAATCTTTAAGGATCTCCCGTGAATTCGAAGACAAAAAAATATGTGCAACGCAATTTAGTTGGCTCTATCGTGGTCAACTCGAATGTTTGCAGGTAACAGAACTGTAATTGATTAAAAATATAAAAATCAAAATATAATTAATCAACGTCTTGTTTCCTTCAATAATTAATAGTGTACTGCATAGTTTTTTTTTCAAATTCAAAGGAAAAAAACCGTTTCATTTCCCTTGACTCACCCTGTCTGATCTTATAAACGATTTTCGTAACGTACACGCGATAATGCGATCATAACATTTTCTATAATCGATGTCTTACAAGTATAGCTTACATGTACTACTAATTTGGCATGTAACAACCGTGACTGTGCGTTTATATACGAGCAACCGATATTGCAAGATTTACCGAATCCTCCTTTTCGTACACAATATCCCGTGGCAACGTCCAAATAAACTTCATTTATGAATTCTTTTTATGAAAAAAACATTTCATTAAATCCTATCTCATGACTCATAATTTTTAGTCATCTCAAAGTCTTAAATAATTTTTTTTATTAAAGATCCGATTTGAATTTCTTCTTCTTATTCCCCTGGATGGACTTCCGGTCCACCATAGAAAGGTCGCAATACCATGAATAAAAAACGGAATAGCCGTTAGCCTTTCCGTTTGAATTAAAAATTTTAATTTTGAAAGAAGAGAACAAGATGTTATTGTCCAACCGCGTTCTTAAAACTTGACTTACATGCCTCGATTTCGGATGTAATTCCAAAAGAATAGCCCAATGTTTTCATCAAGAAAAAATGGACTATAGATTGCAAAAAGAATTCATAAGCCAGACGCGTCGTGGAACATCCTGCGTACGTTACGCTGTTAGTCACGCGATGGTGATCGATGGGATAGGTTTCCGAAGTGTCTAAGTCGTATTTCTAATAATTCGGAATAAATACAAGTAATGGTGGATACGATTCGTGTGAAAAACGTCTCGATCAATCGAACGAAATTATCGAGCACGCAAGAAAAGTTAATTAAAATATCGCGGGGCAAGAGTAAATGCGTCTGGAATGCCACGATAGTGTTTATTACGCGAGAGTAACCGAAGTTAAACCGGTACGTTCAACGGAATAAAATTAAAAGTGCGTTCTCATATAATCCCTCCCTCTTTCAATGTAACTTAATTAATCGTTCTGTTACACAGAAAAGTGATAAAATTTCACGACTATAAAACAGTGAAAAACGAACACTTGAACTACAATATGACGAGAATAAATAAATCTTTGTACGTGTATGTGTGTACGTGTGTTTGTGTTACTACATACGCAATTTTGCGCGAGGAAGATATTTCGAGTTCGATACTCCTGAGCGTCGGTATTAAAATTTAAAAAAAAAGGATCGTATATATTCGCGAACGAGATAAATTTAATATTTCCTAAACGTCGAACATTAGGATAAAATCGTCGTCCAGGTTTGTGACTATACGTATAATATTTGGGGTAACAACCAACGCGAAAACGTATTTCACGCGCGAGAAAAATAATACCGTTCCGACATTCCTGAAAGCGTCGAGTTAGATTATAATAAAGTAAAAAAATAAAAATTAAAGTTTATATCCGCGGCTTGTACGTCAGAGTGACGTGAAACGTTTTGACGTCCATCTCCGTGCAATCCTGCGGCCCAATGACACCGTCGCCGCTGGTACGCGACGGCACGCGCGTCTCTTTGCTCGCGTGCTCCTCGAAGATATCATTGTGGCTGCTGTCCATCATCTTCTCGGCAGACTGCTGCTGATCCGCCGCCATCACGCGCACGATCTTCACGTTCTTGATCGTCTCTAGGGAACGCGACTTGGACGCCTCCGTCACCATCGCTGCCGCGGCCGCTGTAGCCGAGCGGCCCGCTCCTTTAGTGCCGTTCTCTTTGTTGCGACGAGACGAGTTGCGATGCCAACGTTGCTTCTCCCTGGAGGAATTTCTCCGAAGACTCGGCCGCTTCACCGATTCTGCGCTGGCGCTCAAACCCGTAGCTGTATTCAAAGACTTCATTGAACAAAGATTCAAGGACAGAGGCTGCTTTCCTTTTCAAAGACAGTCAACACAAGCTTCGTTCTGTCCTTCTTGACATTCAGTAAATAATAAAAAAATTATGTTGACTGTGTCTCCTAAAAGAAAAGCAGCCAGAAACAGGTGTTTGATGATATCCGAAAATTTAAGAAACCAGAAAAGAAAAAATATATAAACGTTTAAATATATAAACGTAAAAATAATTAAATCATAACGGTATTATTAAAATCTATATACTAAAAATAATCTGATTAATACATAAGATTAAAAAGCAAAAATTGTATCAATTTTCTTCTTTCTGGCTATCAAAGGAATCTCTTAAATCACGATGGTTGTTTACCGATATTGCCAGAGGAAGACCGATTGGAACCTCGTAAAATGTGTAACGCCGAGGGATCACTGTCCGAGGCAACTATAGGCGTGAGAAACCATTCAGATCTAGTTCGCATTCGTGCGGCTTGCCTCTCATGAACCTGCATGTTAATTGCAATAGCATTTATTTATGGTTCAATTGTCTGTTTGTCTACATTGAGATACGATCGTCTTACCTGCGGCAGGTAGCTGAGACTCTTGGTGCTCTCGGCGTAGCGATTTACCGCGCGAAGTTCTTCCAGCGTCATACCCAGTGTCCCATGCTTAGAATGTTGACTGCCGTTACTGGATGAACGACTGGGTACCTGTAATAATATAATCTACTTTCTATGCTGCTTCGAATATTTTTTGCATTACGATTGCGACGCAATGCGAGACTATGATCGCGATTTCTTATCGATAGATGGTTTTATACCTGGAACAAGCCGTTTTCCTCTAAGCTCACCGAGAGACGCGTGTAACTCTCGAGTAAGGTATTCTCTGGAATCATGCCTAATGATGACGCGAGGTTCACGGTCTCCGGCACGTGAATCAACGCCGGAGTTGACTGCGATTCCTCTTGATGCGACATACCTATGGTGTGAATTAAAAATTATTACGATATTGTATAGAGATACTTAGAATCGTTTTGTTGTTATTTGATATTGGATTAGATTGTCAGGAATAAAAAGATATTTCCCTTTTCTCATGCTATATGAAATTTTGGCCAAAAATATTAGACACTTTAATAATCATTTAAAATTTGTACTCAAAAATTGATTTATGGCATTTACTATAAATTATTTTTTGTTTCAAGAACCTTTTAAACTTGTGTATAATGCTAGTAATCAATAGATGACAATGTAAGTAAAAGAATTCCTAATGAATGATGAAAATATTAGTGCCTAATATTTTTTACCAAAGCTGTACAGTCGTTTTAAATTATTATTGAGTTAAATTATTATAATTACTTTCTTCTTAAAAGAGAGAGATGAAAGAAAAAAACTTTTTTATCGAATACGAGATGCATTGTAGAAAAAATGATGGCGCGAGAAAAGAAACATGATTCTCGATTTTCTGATGTCGCGATACGATGATAACAGCCAATATAATTACAGCAATAGTCGAGAATCTAAATGCTCAATTCAATGACATCAGATTCACTTACATTCTAAATTCAACTTCAATCCCCATTTTTCGCACTCGTATTGCAACCACGATTTTTCAGCCTCCAGCGACAGCTGTCCTAAAATTCATATGCTCAAGTCGTACACGCGCGATTAAATCGTCGCAAATAAAAATGCGCGCGCATACTTACTCGATACGAGAGTGTCCGGCGGATATCGGAAACTGAAGATCCAATCCTCCTCCACTTTTAATATCCGGCCGGTTATGCGCGCGTAATACTCGTAATTGTCCCTTCCAAATAGATTGGAAACGCCGAAATTGTCTATCATGAACTTGGTGATGCGGGTAGCAACCTGAAAATAAGTTGTTGACCATTAATGAAAAAAATAATGTTAAAATCCTCGAAAAAATGTCGATTCCTTTACAATAAATTTTTCCCGAGCCGTTCAATTCGCAGACTGACAACCTTAAAAATTTGTGTTTATAAAAGACGGGTGCTTTCCAGCAAGAGAAACCGCTGGCACAATGAATTATGACAACCTCGTTGTTTGCTAATATTAAACAAAGATAAGATGATTCACTGTATTACACTTTGTCATTGTCTCTTACTGAAAAGCATCCAGTATGTACAAAAATAAAGAAAAAAGTAACAAGAAAAATTAAAAATACAGCTATTATAGAAAGATTATTCTTTTTCAGTTTAAATTAAATTATACAGAATAATTTTTAATGCTCGGATTAAAGTATATTAATGATATTAATGATTTTAAAAATAACAATAACTGATAGGAAAAGAAACTATCCGATCATGATAACAATAAAGATCAGGTCATTTCGCGTCAAGTACCTTAAATCTGAGAACATCCTCCATCTTAGCAGTCTTGCCGTCGCTGACACAACTATGAAAGAACGAGGGTGCCACGGACACCCCCAGGGCCTCACTAGTCATCCCCGTGTGCGCTCGCTCGCAATTTACTGCTACTATCCTGAATGTTCCAAACAGCAGTACCAGTAACCGTTGTGTGTATATCGGCATGGAGGTAATTAATCTACGCAGCGTAATTTCCACTTTGTAAAACCAACGGAACAACTAATCTCGAGAATAATGTAATGAGAAAGTATCGCAAGAAGTCATCACCTGTGTATCTGGTCCCGTTGTTGTTCTACACTATCTAGCTGGATTATGGTAAACAGTTGTTGCTCCGCCTCTTTACCGAATATTCCACCGGGTATCTTGCGCAAAAACTTCTTTAAAACGCTGGCTATCGTGTAATCGCTGAAATTATCCATGTTGACCAGATGTCCGGTTTGCAGGAAGTGTACCAGTTTCTTCATATTACCCTGGTGGCCAGGTGCCCGAAAGATATCTTTTCTGAGCGGAGCTTCCTTGTTCAGTTTTAATATAAGGACCTGGAATAAGGGAACATTATAATTATACATTATATTTGTATATTCATATATGAATATTACTAAGCATCAAGCTCAACTTTAACTGAAAATGGCTTTCTTCTTCTCTCATTTGTGTTTAAACTATCATTATTATTTTATAATTACTCTAAGTGTTTTAATCTTTCGTCTACAATTTGGATTTTTTCGTTCAACCCAAGTTTTTTTTACTGCTCTTACTTTTCAAAAAATGTAGAAAAATTCAGGATTACTTTTCAACATTTCTATTACCAAATGAATTTCTCAATTATTTTATAGAGATCTCAGCTCTCCTTTATTTCGCAAAAAGAGTGAAACTTTGCTTGTACGAAAAAACTCAAGAATAAAAATATATAAACCTCTTTTCACGCGCTACATATAGTTGTTATAAATTCTTACTAATTGTAAGTTAAATTATTTTGTTTCTAAAGGAGAGATATAAAAAAATCTTTTTATTGAATACAAGATGCATTG
The DNA here is from genome assembly GCF_001594055.1 of Mycetomoellerius zeteki. NCBI lineage: Eukaryota > Metazoa > Arthropoda > Insecta > Hymenoptera > Formicidae > Mycetomoellerius > Mycetomoellerius zeteki. The sequence goes on from NW_017256018.1 coordinate 123,603, forward strand.
CAAATGGAAAATTAAAGTACAAGCGCATTTTGCGATGAAACATAATCGTTATTTACCAGTAACGGGCCAGGAATATCATTCTTGCACACTTCGTTCAGGGGTGCACCAAACTTGACCCTGCAAAAAGAAAGCAAGAAGTTTGCAAACGTTACTTTCTCAGCTAATGGGAATAATGTCGGTATTCGATTCCGACAAGACAATAGCGGGAAAATCGCATGAACTCTGGATGTGGCATATTAAAGCGAGTTTCTTTAAAATAGGCACGGGAAAATATGTATGTTGAATTAGAGGCGTCACGGCGATGCGTTTCATTGTTTGTTACACAAAATTGCGCTACCAAATATCGCTACTCTAGATTCGCTAAACAGCTTTCAACAAGTCAGCACTATTAACACGATGGATCTCTGAGTTGTCAATGCATATTAGTAACATACGATACACGTAATTTTCGCAAACTCTGCAATTACTTACAAATACTATCACGCATCTCCTCAGAGCATCAAACATGTAACGCAGAGTGCTGATAATATTTGCCCGACATATCGTTAAATATCAATTATCATATCTGTGAAAAAATTTAAAAGATCTTTATTACTCCGATTAATTTTCTTATCGACATGCTGTCTTACTATGCTTTTTATCTATATACTAAGTTAATGATCATCTACAAGAAATTGATTGTCTAACTGTGTGAACAATTGATTTAAATTTACGATTATATAAATACATTTTGTAATCAGACGATTTATGCTTTCTACTTATTGTTAAAAATATTGCAATCAAGATTTTTAGGAAATATATATTCGAATTATGTTCCTCTTTCTAATTAAATATACACAATAATAAAAAATTGGTGTAATTTTTTTAAATCATATGTCACTGTAAATATTATATCACAACTAATAAATTATATAATAATCTTTTTCCTTTCTCCCAAAAAATACATTTATGATTAGAATTAACAATTATATAAATATATTATATAATAATTATATAAATTTTTTATAATTAGACAAGTCACATCTTCTACTCTTTATTAAAGATATACCATTGTAACCAAGACTTCCTGAAAATTTATATTCGATAAGAAAGTGATATACGTTATTTTTTAAAATTATTTATTGCTGTACATATCTATTGTATTACAGCCAAATGAACTGTATATTTTTCCTCACCTTTTTCCTCACGTCCCAAAAAATACAAATCTATACAAAGTTTTTATACACGTGTATATAAATACAAAAAAAGGGCTGTTAATTTTAAAATAAACTTTCTAAAGATAAAATATTGATTAAAACAAGCAAAAGGTAAACATATTATTTTCGTAAAGCGATATACTAACTTTTCCAGGCGTCTCGGGTGCGGAGGCTCTGAGGAGGGATGTCCGCAGCTGGTTACAACATTTCCTAACGTAGCTGCGCGTCGATGCATTCTCTCTGTCCAGCTGCTCATTGTACAAAATCTAATGGCAATGACATGCGAGCACTATTCACTCTGGGCTCTTCGCTTCTTCCAGCAAAAGAAATGTCACGCTCTCCTCCCAAACTCGGATCTCTTCCGTGCCTCCTAATCCAATTTCTGAAAGCACATCATAAGATTTTTACTCGTCCTGCTCTCAGTTTCTAATTTCTGATGCAAATATGTGCCACGTTATAAGTTAGAAATACAACGTTCCTATTGTGTATATCCCTATTGTGAATCAATCACAAAGATAACTTTGAATTCGACCTCTTCACTCTGATTTATTATCATCGACATTCTCGAAACTTCCTAACTCAGGAATATTCGTGCAATTTTACCAACGTTAACACATGACCTTACTTAAACAAAACAGGTTTGTATGATAGATAAAGTTTCACTAATGAATAAAGGAGATATTCCATCGAATAGAGAAATATAATAATTACATTATTTCTGTATTGTCTGCCTTAAAAAAGATAAATTGGAAAAAAATAGAATCTCAAGAATCTTAGATACAAATCGAAATGATTTTGACAATTTGATCTTAATGTCCAGTGATTCACCAATATAAATGTGAGAATTATCGGGAAGAAAGAAGAAAACTATAAAAGAAGGAAGAGAATGAATGTTCACTTCTGCCAATGTAAATTAATTTGAATCTTGGTAAACTTTAAATTTACTTGTTACCTTTTTTTAATTCTAAGAATTAGAAAAAGATAAAGAGTAAACTAAACTCAGATTAAAGTTAATATACATTTGTAGAAATGAACATAATTTTTATTGTTAGAACTGGAGAAAGATAAAAAGTTAAACCGAGTCTTAAAGTTAACATGGATTTACTTTAATATCAGTATAACTTATTTGTTATCTTTTCCTACTTTTCTGAGACGTATGTCCATTTCTATATCAATATAGATTCTATATCAATATACCTTTAATCTCGGTTTAATTTCCTGTTTATCTTGTTCTGATTTTTAGAAAAGATAAAGAATAAAGTAATTGAGATTGAAGTTAATCCACATTTGTAGAAACAAACAATTCTAAACAAAATAAAAACAAAAAGTTAATGTTGGTCCCAATTAACTCTTTATCTTTTTCTAGTTCTAAAAATTAGAAAAAGAAAAAAGTGAACTGAACCCAGATTGAAGTTAATCTACATTGGTAGAAACGGACATTCATCTTTTTTTAATGTCCATTTTTACCAATGTAGACCAACTATAATCTTGTTTTTACTTTTTTTCTAGTTTAGAATTAGAAGAGGGAAAAAAGTAAATTAAATCAAGCCTTGGTAAAAATTTTTCTTATAACTTTTATACGAATTGAAACATTTTTCAAAAATACTCAGAAATATTCGGAAAGTTTACATCTTTTCTCAGAATTTTTCAAACATGTGAATTCTGAAATATTCTGAGATTTCTCATGCCATAATTTTTTAAAAATATTTTTTAATTTTTTTTTTAATTTTATAATATTTTCATCAGAAATTATACTTACAAAAAATCTTATCTTATCAAAAAATATATATCTACGATAATTCATAATTAACATATATGGAAAATTCTGAGAAAAGATGTAGATTTTCTGAGAAGTGTCCCAATTCGTATAAAAAATATGAGAAAGTTATAAAACTGTATGAAGAAATTCTGAGAAAAATTTTCACCAGGGACAATTAAAGTTAATCTACACCGAGAGACAGAAATGGTCACAATTCTTGTAGCTAGAAAAAAATGAAGTTAGTTGAACAGAGATTAAAATTAAATTACATTGATAAAAACGGTCATAATATTCACAGAGCTAGAAAAAAGCAATACGTTAAACTGACATTAAAATTAACTTAGAAGAAAAACAAATATAATAAGCGAGAGAGATGCAATCACGACATTATGAGAGACAAGAAGGGAGAGGAAGAGGAAATCTCACCGAGGCACCGAGCGACGACGGTGGAAATCCCCTCGTCGTCGGACGTTGAGCGAGCGCGAGCGTTTCGCGTCAGGGTTAACCTAATCGCGCGCGGAGACGAGGCAGCCGACGGGCGGTCGACATCGCGACGACGGGGAACGGGAAACGGACACGGACGGCGGAGGTGGTCGCTCCCGCACGCACCAGCGGCCGCGTCTACGTTTCCATGGAAATGTCGCGGCCGCGATGCCGGAGCAGCGCCGACGGCATCGTCTCGGCCGTGCCACGCCGCGTTACACCCACGTTACGGCACGCCAGGACCCGGGATACGGCACACCCGATCACACGTGTCTCTTCCTCGCCGGGGGCGGAGGAGGGGGGGAGGTGGGGAGGCCACCC
>NW_017256018.1:128059-131654 GCF_001594055.1 Mycetomoellerius zeteki
CAAAATTAAAAATAATTAATATTTATTAATATTTTAATAATGTTTCAGAAATATTTAAATATAATACCTAGGTTTATTATATAAGTGGATATATAACCTCTATAGAATACTCCTGTATATTAAACAAATATTTATGATATTTTCGAAATATTATAATAACATTATTTTAATTTTTTTTTAATAATATTCATGTAACATTCTAGGAACATTTTGCGCTTATAGGGTGGCTATGTTCAGTAGACTCAACAGTTGAATGATGCTCCAAACTTCTCGCACGGTTCATCTTTTCTCTTTACCTCTCCAACGTGGAGAGAAAAGGAAGACAGATGAACCGTGCAAGAACTTTGGTTCTAAACGGTTCTAAAAAGAACGGACCTCAGTATTTAAAACCGTGGAAAGATGGAGTTTGCCGGTGAAGCGCGGCAAATAATTGATAGCATAACCTCAATTATTGTTTACTATTTATCACAATGTTGTCTATGCTTGTCAGTTTTAATAATACATTTGCTTTTGATATCATTGAATGCCTTTTGTGTCAAAGACTTTATACGCGTGACAGCGATAATTTTTTGTTACAAATATTTATCATAAATAAATAAACAAATTGAAAGGACCAAAATAAATGAAATCTATTTTGTCAGTGTAAAACGTGACAGAACATGACATGTATATATGTGTACATGGTTTTCATAACTACATCGAAATTAACGATTTGATAACAGAAAATCCAGCCTGACTGGAAATTCATCGAGTAAGCACTTTTTTATTGTCTTGCATTTTTTTATAAGGGATGTTTCAGCTCCTAAAAAAGATTTATATTAAAAAATTCGTGTCTCTTACTTCCATTTACAAAACAACATATCAAAAATTCATCAAAACCAGAGCAGGACACTTCTATGTGTTTCCTTGCGAAAAATATACTAAATTTACTAAATTTTAAAAAATATTTGAATAGTACCAACTAAACATTTATTTACAGTAAATAAATATTTACTCAATAAGAAAGTTATAGTTAAATTAAATTAATAGTTCTCGTACCAAATAAATAAATATACCTTTATATTCAGTAAATATTTAGTTGATCTTATTCAAACAAATATTTTATAAAATTTAATACATTTTTTCGCCTTGTGTATTATTAAAGTTTTAAATTTTTGAATTTTGTTTCAGTCTTTCTTAATTCATTTAATCTTGTGTTAATTAAATTAATTTTCTTATTTTCTTTTTTATTCTCAGCGATATTATACATATATGTACCATATGCTGAATAAGATTAAGATAGATTTTTACAAAGATGTTATAAAATTAAAAGAAATTTATATGCTGACAAGATCAAAAAGAAGACGATGGAAGATAATAATATAGAGCAGGGATTTAAAAGAGGATTGGAAGCAGATAAGATCGTTGGTTCAGCAGATGAAATGGAAAACTGATGTACTTGATACAATGGTAGATAATAAGTCCTATACTTACGTTATTATGATTAATATTATGTGAATTATATCCCAGGTAAAACATAAAATAATACAATGAAGATGACAGAAAGTTGAAATCATTTTAGGAAAAATTATAATGATGCTTTCAATACACTTTTTGATGATTTAATGATCAATTCTTGACATGACAATAATTTTTAAATCATTTTTTTTTAGTTAAAAAGCACAAGATCCTAATAAGATCAAAATAACATTAAGTTCAACTCATTTTGAAACAAAATCATAATAATGTATTTTGACAATGATTTTTAAGTAATTTTTTAACTAAATCACTTGAAAATTGTTATTATGTCAAGAATTCATCACATAATCATCATAAAAAGTATATCGAATGATATCATTGATTTTTTTTTAATGACTTCTACTTGATGTCATCTCGATCTTATTATTTTATATTGTACTTGAATTTCTCGATGATCGACTTGGTAAAACGTCCGGACACAATGAGAGAAATCCAAATTTGAATCCCAGCTAAAGTGATATTTTTTGCAATAAATATTTTACAGTGTTAAAAGATGCTCATTGGCTTCAGTAATATTAAATTGCTTGTGGTATTATGTAGTTCAGCCAATCTAGGATTGTGTGTCAAGACTGATAAATAATCAGCTTGTAACTTACTTTAATTGGAAATTGTAAAACTTCACATAATTGTGTATTTAGGCATCAAATATCATCTTGATCGAATGAGATTTTCTTCACTCATTTGTGTTGATATATTTATTTCTAACATTTAATGTACATTCGAAAATACTGAAAAAGAATTTAAACTAATGAGAGTAATTTAAAAACAATTGAAGCTGATTGACGAATAAGAATAATTTTGTGCAGGAAAGGAACAGATGCAGTCGACATGGTATCTGCCAATGAAGCCAATACTAAATGTCCTCAGATTGTTATCCGATTTTATGAAGACAGAATGATCTGGAATAAGACAAAAATAAAAGCATGAATAAATACATGAATTTTCTTGAAATGGAAGGCTGGATCTCTATATATTTCAAGAAGATTAACTTTTATTGTGATCTCTTGATGCGGTTCAAATCTTATTACAAATGCTTTAAAGCACTTTACTAATTAGCTAATCAAATAATCCTTCATTGCATTTGTAGTATCACTACAAATGCAATGAAGTTGACCGTTTTCTATGTAATGTATTATAAATATTCTCGAATTGTGACTCTTATTGAAATGAATGTATATCTTTTTGTAATATTGTTCATTTAATTTCCTTCAATCTCTACACTCGACTCTTAACTTTAATAAAATATCTTTTTATAAACTGTTTATCTGTTCTTTATTTTTACTTGCAATAGATATTTTCCATTTGATTTTCTTATCCACAATTTCTAAGTAGAAAAAAAATTAATGTCACAAAGGTTTGTCTAATTATCCTAAATATGTGAGTTTCCAAAATTTTTCAAAAAGAATATAATATACGAAATAACAAAAATGGAGTTGAATCTTTGTGCATATCTTAAGTGCAAAAAAATAATAAAATATACAATTGAAAAGAGCAGACTTGTTTCAGTATTTATGAATCCACATTCTATCATCATTTTATTACATTAGGCTGGCCACACACGTTCAAGTAAACTTTAAACTTGTCAAGTATGCATGCGCAAATTGTTTATACAAATTTATTGGAGCGTATATGAGACAAAAATTTTGATCAAGACAAGATCTATCTGTGTCACTTTTAGATCTTATTCGTGATTCGTCACAATATTTCAATTCAATAGGTATTTAACTTCATTTAATAAAAGAGCCAGTTAGAATTTGTATTAATGTAGCATTATACACATTTTAAGAGTTTATAAATATATATATATATTAAATTATATATATATATAACATATATAATTTATTTAATATATATAATAATATATACAATTTAATATAAAATATTATATAAATATATGCACATAAAATTTGTTAAAAAAATAAAAAAATACATATCAGATTGTTTGAAAAGTTCAATTAAAATTTTGCGCGCTCTGCTTTGCCATGAGGCCTGTTCTTTTTGGCTGAACTTTTGCACCAGTTCATCTTTCTTCCTCTTTTCTTCTCCTGGAGAGAAAAGGAAGAAAGATGAAGTGATG
>NW_017256018.1:132057-134632 GCF_001594055.1 Mycetomoellerius zeteki
CGGACATATAACTATCCATTAATATTTCAGGAATATTATTTAATATTATATAATTTTAGTGAAATATTAAAATGTTATATTTAATATTCGAAGAATATGCCTAAAATATTATTTAATATTAAATAATATTATGCTCTTATAGGGATTGCGCATGACGGAATGAGGATGGGGCGAATTTCGACCAATCAAATGCTACCGGCGTTGCATGGCTTTCCGATGTATCCGATTTCCGATAGGTTAAAATCATTTATTCTTTATTCCTAATTCCATATTCCTTTTGTGCGCAGCCCCTTACTTCAAGACACTCTATTTCTATGTTTGACAACAAATCTCAGGCATGTCTCGGATTAGTATTGATTGGTATACCCGTCAGAGTATATATTGCGACCATTACGACAAACATTCGTATTGTATATTTTTGAAAGTGTTGCCGACTTTGACCTAGCATTGAAACATACATTTTCTTTGGGGAAGACCTGTGGGAGGTTGGAGGTGTCTTGGATAAGACTGGCCACGATAATCCAGCTATATCGGAACCTGGGCCAACCAAATATTGAAGAAGAAGAAGAAGGTATACCTGTCAAAGAAATCTCACAATCATAAGTCCTCCTAAGTGCAACTATGTTGGCGAAGTCGGTTAGCCAGGTTACAGGCTGTAAAAAAGAAGAGGAAGAAGAAGAAGGAGCAAAATTGGATAGAAGGATAAAATCCCCCAAGGATTTTCGCCGGTTGATACTGTATTGCTTCCAACGTGGCTTCACGGTTTCGCAGACTATGATCGCGCTATCATCTGTCTTTGGAAAAGCCTGTGTCACTGTCTACACAATTGCAAGGTGGTATCGAAGGTTCCAAACTGGCGATTTCAACATAGAGGATCTTCCTCGCTCTGGCAGACCTCAGAAATTCGACGTAACACTTCTCAAGGACATCATGCACAAAAATCCACAAATGACCATTAAAGAACTCGCCACTGCTCTACACAAGTCCCCTTCCACAGTGCAAATCTACAAAAGGAAGCTAGGTAAATAGTAGATAAGAGGTCTGTTTTTTATTCCAGCTCTCTCTGAACTGGAGCCTTACTGTGCAATAAGAAGTGAAACGAAACGTATATTTGTGCAGGAATAAAAAACTGACCTGATATATAGCATCCTGAACTTATACAGTAGATTTGAAACGAACTTTCCAAACTACCTAATATGTGAAAGAATATTTCTCATCCAGTCTTGTATTGAAAAATGTCATTATAACAACCTACGTTTCTCTTTAATTTCAATCCTAATATATTTTGATTTTAATATACCTAATTTCTTAGTGCTGCAAGCTGTGCATGTTGAGTTGGATACTTAGGAATCACCGGCCGCAGTCCGTGCGATCAAGTTTCTCCATCTCTGAGTAATTCATTATTCCTTTATTTTAGTTTTCTCTTTATTCTGAAGAGCATAAGTATTGAATTCCATGAAGTAAGAGAGAAAGTCCGAACTTTGTGAGATGAAAATGGTTTGTTCTCGTAAAACTTGTAAGAACTTATGACTGAAACGCTTATAACAAGTCTTACGAGAACAAGTTGAACCAGACGATTCTGCTTAGAATTGCCTATAAGCTTATCAACTGTCCAGTTTTGACTCAAACCGTCAGATTTCCAGGAATTTCTTGTCCAGTATTTAACTGATAAGTCAAACTGGACGTTCGATTGTCAAATATATCCAATTAGGGCCACTTTTACCAACTCCGATTAACTTAATCGACCGAGTCCATTGGAATTGACTGATCACATTTGTCATTTTGTTTGACGACAGATTGCGATTGGCTAATTCCAATGGATTAATCGGTCGATTAAATTAATCAGAGTTGATAAAAGTGGCCCTTAATAAAATAAAATTTACATCATGAAAGAAAATTTATGAACAGAATTTTTGGTTTTCAGTAACGTTTTCCCGTTTTAAATATCCTAGATTTTTTTTTTTGCTAAAATACTTTTATGAATTAACTAGTAATGTTTTCCTTGTTCGAAAATATATTTTATTTTAAAAATATTAAATGTGTTAAATGATTTTAACAAAGTATTTATAACGAATGTTAAAATTTTGTATTTAATCTAGTTTTATGATTATTATCTTCGTCGGGGGTTTTTTCGATTGGATTTTGATTGCAAGCAGTGACCACGGCACTTAATCGGGTTTAATAACATCTGTAGTTATGTAACTGACCAATCATAGCTATTCCTCTGAAGAATGGAATGACTGTGATTGATTATTTTCTAACTACGGATGTTATTAAACCCAAAACACACAGACTACATTTATACGGCATCCTTAATCGGGTTTAACAACATCCGTAGTTATGAAATTGGCCAATCACCGTTGTTCCTCGGAAGAATGGAACGACTGTAATTGGCCAGTGTAAGGGTGTCGTGTAAATGTAGTCATAGAGAATAGACTGCGCAATCCGTATCTAAAGCCGATGGCATACGATACTTGTTTTCTTACTGGATTGCTAGCTAGAATAAATTCTTGCCGTATTGGCTATGAGGCTGACAATGTCGGTACCGCAGCCAATACGATGGCAAGATTCTAAT
>NW_017256018.1:134652-150111 GCF_001594055.1 Mycetomoellerius zeteki
CGTGTGCCGCAGGCTTAACAATAGTATTCAAATGTGGTCGACAATAACCCCGGATCTACAATAGGTGTTTTAAGCCTTAAGCCATAAGAAATTGACCAATTACAGTCGAATTCGAGGAGAACAATCGAATGCGATTCGTCCATTTCTTATGGCTTAAGACTTAAAACTCTTGTAGATCCGGGGTAATGAGAGAGAGGGACCTGGAAGACGGCCAGTCTCCCTCTCATTCTCTCTCCCATTACACCGTTGAATGGAAAGAGACAGAGATGGCCGTCTTCCACAGTCCCTCTCTCTCACTTTTATCGACTATTTTGACACATCTGATCGCGCCGTCCATTCTCTACGTCTTTGATTAAACCCGATTAAGGGTGACCGTGTAAACGTAGTCAGTGAATATCCTAGTAATTTAGACTTTTTGATGTGGCAGCTTTTTTTTTGAACCCTAATTGGGTAGGGGAGGAGTGTCGAAAGGGATAGGTGTTACAGGTGGGTTCGGGGAGCGCGCTATCAGCGCTATTTATGTCATGCTATCCTTGTTTCATCTAATGAACGATGAAGATAGAATGACACAAATAGCGCTAATAGGGTCTCCCCGAATGCAGCCGAATAGTTGGGCGCCATTTGCAATTAACCTTACCCGGTTAGTCCTTGTTAGCCCGGTCGTATCTCGGTTTGTTTACCTGTGCATTTACATCGTAAAATGACATGTTGGATACGTGGTTGCCCCACCAAAAGTGGGTTAACGAAGAGGAGCCTTTTCACACCTTTCACGGATGAAATGTTCCAGAAATGGAGTGATAGTGGAATTGCTACAAAAGGCATCAATAAATTTACCAAAAAAAGTCGCGTCTGCGAGTTGCATTTTCAACAAGATGACATTATCCGAGTGGATTCTTTTAATATAGAGGGTGGTGATGTTTTTTCAGTGCCACGTAAAGTACCGAAATTGAGAAAAGGTGCTGTCCCATCAATTTTTCCGTCGCTCAGTTATTATTCACGAAACTTTTGTCATATAAGCAGCATTCACGAACAGATAAGTTACTATCGTATGAACTTCATGAACAAAGAGAAGCAGAAAGAACAGACTGGAGAAACGAGCAGTGTACCTCAGTTAATGAGTACGTTTAATTATTCCGTTTTCGTTCGCCTATCTTTTTTCTTTTGATTTTAATTTTCTGATCTACATTACCATGTGACGATAAATTTGCGTATATTCTCCTCGGGGAGAGCAGAGGACACGCTTTTGTACAGAAATCACGAATAGTATGCCTTCTATATGAAGTTGAGTCTTTTCTGTACCAGCATTTAACTTGTAGATTCACAGATAGTGCGATGTTCTTGCTCCTTAAAAGGCGTGTTCCGATTCCCATCTGGGTGCTCCTCGGGTGTTATGTCATCCTTGTTTAACGTTTGTTAAACAACAAGGACGACATGACACCCGAGGAGCACCCACGTGCGAATCTGAACATGCCCTTTAAACGCAGGAAAAATTCCTGCGTATGAGGCGCGGATGGGTTGAACTCGGATCCACGGATTGCTAGTCGAGCCACCTAGCGCCTCGTTCGTTTGTCTATCTCGTGCATTCTATCTCACACCACGTCGGTCAACTGTTTTACAAATGGCGTCGATTTACGAAAATCCTCTTCCCTTCAGCGAACTCCCTCCAAAGGCGTGTTCGGATTCCCACCACGAGTGTTCTCCGAATGTCATGTCCTTGTTTAACGTTCGGTAAATAACGAAGATGAAGTGATACCTGGGTGTCCCTCTGGTGGGAATCTAAACATAGCCCCAATTAGGGATAACGAATCACTTTTCTTGCTCGCGCGTTATCGAGCTCAGAGTAGTTCGAACTTCTCTCTTTATGCTGAATTCTTTCTTTGTTGCGTTTTCTTCGTCATCCGATTCCTTCTCTTTCGTTGAATTTGTTTTTTTTTCCCCGAATCGATCTCGAGGATTTATTCGAAGATGTGTCGAAAAAATGAAAAATTGAAAGAAGCTGAATATTGAATTTGTATGAAATTATACATAACAAGTAATTTTATGTATCCGAAAAAAAAAATTGATTCGCATATTATTTTTGTTACATCTGAAAAACTAATCAAGATATAAAAAATAACAAGAGAGAAAGTTTTTAACGGTCAAGCTGAATCTTTAGTGTCAATCATTTAAATTGTAATTGATTTTTCAGCCTTGAAACGCAAACCCGATTGCAGTAGTAACGTTACAAATTGAATTGCCTAGCAGTTTAATACTTTGATGCTCGTAGACATCTTATAAAAATCTTACTTAATGCTGAATAATATATTAAAATTTGTAAATAATCTTATTGCAAAAAAAATATCTCGGTCGGGATTGAACCATCGAAGAAATCGTCCGTAATGTCTGTTTTGAAGAGGTAAAATCTATTTTTAGGATCTTGACTCTCCAGTGTTTCTTCAGTGTCTTTTGAAACAAATGATCAACAACCGTTTAAATATCCATCGCATAATGTTTATTTGATGATATTATGCTATAAGGCAATGCTGGGATTTATAGCGTTTTTCACTGGCAGAGCTGGTGCGCACTCAGTGCACTAAAGCCGTTAGTACACAAATTGACGTAAAGATACGTTTAAAAAAAATATAGAAACGAATTAAACCGTAAAATCTTCAATACATTTTATTGTGGTCTTTGATAAAATATACATTGGGTATTTTATTAATTGATGTATCTCACTTTTACATTCAGATTAAGTTAGTGTACAACAGCTTTAATGTGCACTGAGTGCCAGTGAAAAACGCTATTTTTCAACCCGCGCGGGTTGGTGACGTAAGGGGCAGGAACTAAGCTGAAAATCGGCCGAAATGTGCAACTAAATCCCAGCACCCCCTGCTTTAAGTATTTATATTCCGTTTATGCGAATCAACGACAGACTCAAACATATCTCCGAATTTCAAACAAATATATCGTTATGTAAAATCTAAAAATAAAAAGTATTCTCTATACTTGCAATATTAAATCATAAATAAATTTAAGAAAAAGAAAAGGAAACCTCCGTATCACGTAGTAAGAGGAATTAAATCGTGGCAACGTCGCATTTTTGCGAGCAGATGGATGTAGGCACAAGAGCTAGGTTATCCGGCAAAATATTTATACGAAAGAAAAATGTCCGCGCAGCCGCGTTATAAAGGCAGATACATCAAAAGTAACGTTTTAGCAAAAAAAGAAAAGTGTAGAGCGAGTCTCGCGAAGATGAAACAAGAAAGGCGTAACCTCTCTCTCGGCGAGAAACGAGATATACCGGATCCATGTGATGGTAATTGCATCGTGAACTTAAAAGTGCTCGGAAAGTGCGACGTTGCCATACTTAAAGCCATGGCACAAACCTTCCGTAACGATAACCATAAGACGTACCGTAAGAATCAGCCAATTAGAATAAAGAGTTCGAAAGAATTCTCGGCTGTGATTGGCTGATTCTTACGGTACGTTTTATGGTTACTGTTACGGAAGGTACGTGCCATGGCCTTTACCAGACTTCCTCGGGCTGTGTTCGGATTCCGAACGCTACCATACTCCTTATTGATTACGGAACGTTGAATAAGGACGACCTTGGATGCGTTCCACTTAACGTTCACAACGCTCGTTTCATCCTTGTCGTTTATCAAATGTTAAACAAGAGGTTTGTTCGCGTCGCAAGCTCCAACATGGTCCTACCATAGCTTCTACTCGTTCTATCAAGCACGTTGGAGTGAGTAAGAGCTATCGTAGGAGTATATTAGAGTATGCGACGCGAACAAACTAAAGATAAACGATGCTCCTGAGCGTTGCGAGCGTTATGCGTCGTCTACAATGGTAGTATCAGTAATGGATGAGGCTGTAAGAGTAAGAAATTGACCAATCACAGTCGATTATTCTTACATTCAACTGTAACTGATCAATTTCTTAAGCCTGATTTATAATAGCCGTAACCGTTAACTTATGCTGATGCCGGTAAAGTTCAACCATAAGCTCCAGCCAATTAAAAATGCTATGCCATATTTTACCATCTAATTTGCTGCAGCAGCCAATCTTTTTTTTCAGTGTAGGATTTCAATGCTTTCGTTCATACTAATACGGCAAGTTAGTATGAACGAAAGCATTGAAATCCTATGGTTGAACTTTACCGGTACCGGCATAAGTTAACGGTTACGGCCATTATAAATCAGGCTTTACTCTTACAGCTTCATCCATTACTGATACCACCATTGTAGACGACGCATTAAGTGGAACGCAGCCATTGCATCCGGAAAGCACCCGGGTAATTCGAATATGTCAGTTTTCGACAAAATGTATAAAATCAAGATTTTTTATTGACTCAAACTTTAATATCGTGCGATAAATATTTGCGGTGTTGTTACACGTACTTCCTTACGAATTTAACTATTTAACCCTTGAACACCACACTGGGTTACGGTAACCCAGTCCGTTTGAAAAAACGATTTTTGAAAATTTCTTTCTTTTTTTTTTCAAAATATCTTGGTTACCGGAAGTTTTATGATATTCTCACCTATATATTCTTTTTCCTTACCGTCTGTTGTATCGATTAAAAAAAAAAGTTAAAATTGATACATTAGATCCCGGGATAAAAGCAAAAGAAGACTCCAGGGTTACCGTAACCCATGTATGGTGAAATCAGGTAGCGAAAATAGTGTGGTGTTCAAGGGTTAAAACTCGTTTTTCATTAATTTCTTGATTTCGAGGCTATATGAAAATTCGTGTACTACGTTCAGCAGAAAAAGCAGCTTTGCAATTGTTGTAAAATTCTTTAATATGATTGATTTTGCTCTTACAAGTAACACTACCCAAGTGCCGTACGCCGATTTCCCTGAGACTGTGCATACATGTAGTACATTGAAAAATATCTGATAATATAATACGTATTTTTTTATATCTGTCCAAAAGCTGTTTTAAGGGTAGAAAACGTCCTTATGAATGTATAAGAGTGAATTCCAATATTTGACGAAGTACGATTCAGCAACTTCGAAAATCACCGTATACCCCATTCTGTAACAAACGTACGAGTACTTCGTCGAATACTGGAATTCACCCCTATACATTCATAAGGACGTTTTCTACCCTTAAAACGGCTTTTGGGTAGATATAAAAAAATACGTGTCATGTCACGTATGGCACTTGGGTAATGTTACTTGTTAGTTCCTTACTGGATCTAAATGTATAAACCAATCGTATTCAAGAATTTTACAACAGTTGTAAAGTTTGCTTTTTCTGCTGAACGCAGCTAATGGTAAATACAGAAAAATCTGCAACGTTTGATTGGTTATATTAGAAACGAGATGGTAATTCGAATTCATCTTTTACAGGCATGTGTACCCGGGAAAAAATGAAGAAGATTTCACTATATATATGTAGATCTCATTAGATCTAAAAAGAGATCTTAAGAGATCTTCATTTTGATTTGATCAAAGTAGACCGATGTAGATATACTTTGATCTATTTATATCCTAATATATAAACATTTATCTCATTAGATATAATATATTTTTAAGCTTTAAAATGCGTGGTTGAAAATCTTTGAGATTTTTTTTCGAGATACTTAACTTTTCGTAAAATGCAACAATTGGGCCTTATTGCCTTATACCTTTGGCCAAGATTGTAGATCTATTTTGATATTATTATATCTCTGTAGATCTCTGTAGATATGTACGCCAATTTTTATCAGATTACACTTATACATATATATATCTTCTTTAATATTATTATTATTATATCTCTGTAGATCTAATATTTATTACATTTAGTTTCATTGTATAAAGTTGAATATTCATATATATCAATATATTCTTGTAGATCTACAATATCTTTATATTCTATATATCATTTTATTTATATCGCAGATTATCTATTTAGATCTTAATGAATATAACATCAATCATGTGAGGCCAAGCTAGATTTCTGAAGATCTGATTATATCTAAAAATTAAATCTCATCAGATACAATTTGATCTTATTTGCTCTAATTTGATTCACACATATATTATGTAATGAAATTTTCATTTTTTCCCGGGTAGAGATGTAAAAAAACGGTATTTTTTACTTCGGAGAAAAATATCAAATAAAAAACTAGTTTTTATTGTAAAAAACGGTATTTTTGACCACATTACATAAAATTCATGAAAACGTTTAGAATTCGTGTTAAATATGTAGAAGAAATAGAATTCGAGTCCGATAACTATATCGGCACGCAATTATAATTTCTGAAAATTAATTCATTTAAAAATGAATTTAAAATAGTTCAACATCTTAACGTTCAGACCGTTATTGGCGCTTCTTAATGTATTTGAAATAGAATTCATTTTTCTTGTTATTTCGATGCTATTTAATAATTTTATTGTTTCAAAAATTTAAATTTAGAATATGTATAATTACAATCACAGTATACAACATAAACAGTCAATTAGTCTAGTAAAGTATTATTTGTATTAATAACAGTATGGACCACTTACTTAACTTTTAAAATTGAAGTACAGTATAAAATATTCAAATAATAGTGAAAGGTAAGGTATATTTATGACCACCGGCATTATATTATATTAATTATTATATTTTAACTTTCATAATTATTTGTACATAGAAATTTTACGGATAAGTGCAAAAACTAAATTCTGGAGCAATAGTCGAAATCGTGGAATGTTAAAAAAAGAATATCCGAGTAAAAAAAACTGTCAAAGCCAAAGGAAAAAAATTATTATTTTCCGAGTTTTTTACCCTAAAATTCTAGTTTTTTTCCCGTCGCTTACATCTCTAGGCATATGTACTAATATTTAAATTACTCGAGACGAAGGCTTCAAGACATTCTTGAATAATGCATTTTGGGGTATAACTACCTTAATCTTTCAAATTTTAAGTCTTATTCTAAGGTGTTCTTTGTACACCGACTACTCCCGTTATGAAAAAGTTGAACGGTTAACTTCATCAGTGTTAAACTTATCACTGTTTTATGTATTCGCACATCACAAACATATTAATTTTTGGCAGATTTATTGAGTCAGCCTTCACAAAACATGGCTTAAAATATTTGGCATTCTTAGAGCTGATTGTACCGACGTTACTTTGACTTCAAGCGAGGCTTGAAACTATTTAATTTTCTCTCTTTAAAGCCGAGAGAGAGAGAGAGAGAGAGAGAGAATGAAAAGAGTTTTAAGGCCTTGCTTAAAATCAAAGTAACCAAGGTGGTGTAATCAGGCCTTATACGCTTCAAAAATTTCATTAAAAAATTGCGGGACTGTCAATGCGTAAGAGCAGATAAAAACGCGCAAAAACGAAACAATCCTGTGACGTTATATAAACAAATCTACTAATAGTTTAGCGTTTTCTTCTGTTTGAATTTTCACAAAATTTTAAACTTTATTAATAAATAAATATAAATAAATATAAATTAAACTATTTCATTGTTACGGACAGTTCATAACGCTTATACTTCGAAAAATCGATAGAATTTAGCGATTTCGAAATTTATTTGAAGACCGAATTTCTCTCTTTTTATTAAGTTCAATTAATACTATAAACCATTTCTCAAATTTAATTTTCTTCGAGACTAGCCAAAGTTACACTAAAAAAACTTAGAGTGGTCGGTACTGCACGACTCTCTCTCTTTCTGAATTAATTTCCTTTCTTATTCCCAACAATATTAATTATTTTTATATTTTAATTTTTTTCAATTTTAGCTTCAATCTTTCCTAATTTATTCATTCTTTTAATTTACTTATCCTTGCGATATGTAAGGATATACAGGGTGAGTAAAAAATCCTGGAGCGGAGAAATATCTCGAAAACAAAGCATTTTTGGGAAAAATGATTCAGACAAAAGTTGTAGGGTTTAAAAAGATCTATTTACTGATCACTGTCTGTTTGACATTGGACGGCGTCGCCAAGGTCAAGTCAAGGTCACATTGATTTTTTTAAATGGGATACTTTATTTTTGATTCCAGAATCTAATAGCTGATGTCGAGAGCTTTTAACGCTACGATAAAGTTCATTTTCATTAGGAGGTAGGAGAGACCGGGGCAAGTAGGGATAGATAGACTAATCAGAGCTACATTATTAAAAGGAAAACGCGCGAAACAAGCGTAAATGTGTCCGAGCACGCAATAGCTACTGCCGACTGCCATTACTGCCACGCCGTTCAGTCTGCTGTGCGGACGTATCTGTGGTAGAAATTACGTTACAATTTTAAAAAATCATACACGTAAGTAAATACTTTTATTCTTTTTTTTTTGAAATTTTTGTTTTAATCGTATGTAGTTGTCTAAGATATTTGATTTCTGTTTAAATACTAAGTTTAATAAAGTTTAACAGATTATTTTTGTTATCGTATACTGTTATTTTTAGAAAATTAACGGATAGCACTAGTAGGCTAACCTCAAAATGGGGTTATATGACTCATTTAATAACTATTATTTAATAACATCATTTAATAACTATCATTTAATAGTAACTATCATTAATAACTATCATTTAATGACAATTTATTAAATAACGATTCTTATAATACTTACTTTCTAAGTTTCTTGGAGTAAAATCTCATTCTAAAAGAGTGAAAATACTTTACTTTCTGAAAAATAATGACAGTATTTCACTCCTTTAAAGAGATCTATCTCAGTGGTAAATGTTAAGTTTAGTGTCCAATCGTGATGAAACTAGGCTCATTCGATGTGTCTTTGCACGAAACGAACAAATCTAGCAAAAAAAGTGTCGCTCTGCCTCGCGAAGAAAAATGTTAGTTAAAGTTGTTAGATTAGAAAATCTATTATTCATTGCGATTTTATTCCAAAAAAGGAGTGAAATGTTTCACTCCTTTTTTTATGTTAGATTTTATTCTTTTTCAAGAAGTAAAATATTATAAGTTTAATTTTCTAAACTTTATATTAACGTAATTATAATTTTAGAATTATGTGTATCCAACCGTTACAGAAATTTATTTTATTGCATTTAA
This sequence comes from Mycetomoellerius zeteki, assembly GCF_001594055.1. NCBI lineage: Eukaryota > Metazoa > Arthropoda > Insecta > Hymenoptera > Formicidae > Mycetomoellerius > Mycetomoellerius zeteki. The sequence goes on from NW_017256018.1 coordinate 143,623, forward strand.
TTTTGTAAACACTAAAGATGGCCTGACAAAAGGTTGAAACATTTGTTTAATATTCAAATATATCATAAATTGGCTTGTAGCCTTATTAATTTATGTTATTATTATTGAGTCATTATAATATTATTAAGTAAAATATTTTCACTCTTCCAAAAATAGCTATATTTTCACTCTCTTTAAGATATCACTCAAAAGAATTTAGAGAATATTCTTTTTTATTTTAAATATACACCTAATGCAATAATTTTTATAATTTTAATATTAAATAATAAAAATATTAATTTTTTAAATTTTAACATTAAATTTTTTAATGTTAAATAATAAAATTTTAATAATAAAAATATGTAACAATTAAATTATACGTATAATATCATAAATACTGTAATAATTTAATTACAGGAAATCATGAGGACGTACAAGAGAAAGACAGACAAGGGAAATATTTCGAAGAGCATTATAGAATTTGCGTGTAAAGAAGTAATTTTAGAAGGAAAAAGTATTCGTGCTTCAGCAATGAAATATAAAATCTCATTTAAAACTTTGCATCGATATGTTACGAAATTAAAAGCAGAAAAAGACACCAGTCAAGTATCGAATATTCGATTAACTCGTGTAGGTTACTCCAAAAGTCGTCAAATTTTGAATGATACGGAAGAAATTGCTTTAGTGGAATATATTAAAAAAGTAGCAGATATTTATTATGGTGTAACACCTAAAGAAGTGAGAAAATTGGCTTATCAATTTGCAATAAAAAACGGAAGTAAAGTGCCAGCTTCTTGGAATGAAAACAAAATGGCAGGTGAAGATTGGTACAGATGTTTTCTTAAACGCAATGACAATTTACCAATAAGATCACCACAAGCTACAAATCTCTCTAGAGTAATGTCATTTAACGAACATAATGTTAATTTGTTTTTCACAAATTTGAAAACAGTCTGTAATCGCCTAAAAGTAAAGCCATCTGATATTTGGAATATGGATGAGATAGGAATTAGTACTGTTCACATTCCTGATCGTGTAATTGTACGTCGTGAGATGAAGCAACTAGGAAAGCTGATTTCAACTGAAAGAGGGGCTCTTGTTACCATTGCAGTTGCAGTATCAGCTATCGGAAATATGGTTCCACCATTTTTTATATTTCCAAAAGACCATTACGTAGATCATTTTATACAAGAAGGCCCTCTGGGATCTGCAGGTGATGTCAATCCATTGGGTTGGATGAAAGAAGAACATTTTATAAAATATTGTCAACATTTTTTTCGTTATGTTGGACCATCTAAAGAAAAGCTTGTTCTTCTTTTACTTGACAATCATGAATCTCACCTTTCTATTGAGGCGCTTGATTATTTGAAAGAGAATGGAATCATAGTTTTATCATTCCCTCATCGTTGCAGTCATATGTTGCAGCCTCTAGATAGATCTGTATATGGACCTTTGAAAAAATACGTTAACACAGCATGTGACAACTGGCTAGCTAGAAATCCAGGGAAATCTTTATCTATGTATCACATTCCAGAAATAGTAAAAACTGCTTTACCTCTGGCGACAACTTCAGAAAATATTCAAGCAGGTTTCCGCGCTTCAGGAATATCTCCTCTAAATGAAAATATATTTCTTGATACTGAATTCTTAGGATCTCATGTGACTGATAAAGAAGATAGTTCTACTATTATCAAAGAACTTTTTATCCAGGAAAGTGTTGATCTTTCAGCTGCCCAGGAAGATGTCAATTTTTCATTTGTCATGGAAAATGTCAGTCTATCTTCGATATATCAGGATATAACACATCTGCCAAAAGCGGAACTATGTCAAGAAAAAAAAAGAAACACTCATGAACGAACTAATGCAGTATATACAAACTCGCCAGAAAAAGATGCTTTCATGGAGCAGAAGCTGGATTGTTCAAGAAAAAAAAGTAGAATCAGCAACAAAGGAAAGGAAATCGAACAAAAAAGCAAAACAATAAGAAAAGGAAAAAGTAAGGAAAATCCAAATAAAGGAAAAGATCCTTTGGTTGAAAAAGTTACAAAGCAGAAGAATTTTAATAAAATAAATTCTTCATTCTCGAATGAGACACATAATGAAATATGTTCCGTTTGCGTAGAAAGTTATCAATTTCCCTTTATTATTAAAATATTATTAAATAGTCAAATATATAGTAATATCAAGTATGGTGTATAATTCATTTTTTCGATAAGTCTCTTAATTTCGTCTGTAAAAATTCGAAACTGAAAAGTGAATCTATTAGCTCCGCTATTTATCGAGTTATAAGGCTTGAAAATGAATTTTATTGTTATGTTTTAAAAAGCTATTGACATCAGCTATTAGATTCTGAAATAAAAAATAGGGTGTTCCATTTAAAAAAATCGATGTGATCTCGACGATCCCACTCAAGGTCATACAGATGCGATCAGTAAATAGATCTTTTGAAATCCTACAACTTTTGTCTGAAGCATTTTTCTCAAAAAATGCTTTATTTTCAAGATATTTTACCGGTCCGAGACTTTTCAATCACTCTGTTTAAATTAATTCTCACATTCTCTTCTCAGCAACATTATTATTTTTGTCTTGTATAGGTAAAACCAAGATAAATTCTGATACAGATGTTAAAGCTGAAAGAGATTCGTGTGCTGATGAGACGATGAAAGATGATAGCAGAGTACAGGGATTCAAAAGAGAATTGGAAGCAGATAAGATCCTTGGCTCGGCGGATGATAATGGAAAGCTAATGTACTTGATGCAATGGTAGGTAATACGTCCTAATAGTTATTGTGTTTAATATCATCACATGCCTTGGTAATTAAGATGTCTGCATGGAATGAAGAAAATCCAAGTTTAAATCCTGGCAGAGATGATATTTTTCGCAATCAATTCTTTATACTATTTAAGGATGTTAATTTGCATTAGTAATATGAAATTGCATGTTGATATAATTTGTAATATTACGTAGTTCAGCCTCAATATACTACTGTGTGTTAAAACCTACAGGTAATCGGCGCACAATTCGCTTGAACTACAAAATTGTAAAAATTTACACAAAAATATTATTTAGGCACCAAGACCCATCTTGATAGAATGTGTCCTTTTTACTCATTTATGTTGATACATCTATTTCTAATACATATTTAGAAAGTACAGATAAAGAATTCAAGGCTGTGTTCCAAATTTACTGCCAACACTAAAAATCCTACAGTTTACGTTACGTGCACTATAGATTTTCAGTACTGGCAGTCAATTTTGGAACACGGCCCAAGTTAATGCGAATAATTTAAAAACAATTGAAGCTGAATGATGAATAAGAATAATTTTGTTTGTGCAGGAAAGGAACAGATGCAGTTGACATGGTGTCTGCCAATGAAGCCAATGCCAAGTGTCCTCAAATTGTTATTCGATTTTATGAAGAAAGAATAACTTGGAAAAGGGCAAAAGTAAAACCGTAACAGATGAGCTTCTTTGAAAAAGTCAAATTCCACATTTTTTAAAAATTGACTTTTATTGTGATCTATGTATGTGGTTAAAGTCTCATTACAAATGCTTTAAATTTGATTGATCATTGGAAGAAAGAATTTTACTAATGGTTAAAGAAAAAATGCTTTAATCTTTTGTTGCACACTGTGCCTGTAGAGGACACATCTTTCTCGCCGCAGTTTTTGTATGTCGTTACATATGTAATTATTTTGCATGAAATATAGGTTAGAAACAAAAGATAATTCAAAATTAGCATTTTTTTTAAATAAAAAATTCATGCTGAGATGAAAAAGTAGTAATAAACCTTCAAAATCTATATATTAATGTTTTATATTAATGTTGTATATTAATAATTTCAAATTTGCATTCATATAAATGGCAAATTTTCAATGGCCGATCCAAAATGACGATCAAAATGACTATCAAGACATGTTTTGATAATTACATGAAATATAAATTCTTAATGTTCTTAATATTTTTAATATATTTTTAATATTTTAATGTATAAAATTTTAAGCATAGGTATGCGTATACAAGCCAGTTATTTTTTTTTCAATTTACCTGCCATATTGAATTCATTATTTTGATTTTTAAACTTTGACTTAAGGGGATTCTAAGAGTGCGTCCAGACTATCGAGCCGCGAGCCGAGCCGCGAGCCTTTTGTATTACCGGTTAATCATAATTGTTATATAAAAAAGATGACTAATTTTGGAAAATCTTTTTTATTAGGACTTCGATTACAATTTCGCAAATTCAGGATTGTTTGTGTATGTCATACGCTTTCGGGGAAGGTATCATTTGGTACGTACGACCTATAGAATTTTTGCACTAAGGGAATTATAACTTGAGATGACAGCTGTGAGAGCTGAAATAAAGTGAATTTTTTATTTTTTCTCCGATTTTCTCGTCAAATTTAGTGTGGTCGGTGTTTTTTCTTTGTGTGTACTTTTTTTGTGTAAAAGGATTTAGTGATCTATAAAGCCAATTTGAAGAAATTGGCAATCTGCAATTGTCGGTAATTTCTGATTTTTAATCTGCGACCTCAAAAACCCCCATGTACACTAAAATTCAGCTAAATATGTTCAGCAAAAAACATTTGTGCAACAAAAAGAATTAACGCATTTGTAATATCACATTAACCGTAAACTTTCTATAAAATGTTCTATATAAAATATATTCTATTATAAAATATATTGTAAATATTTTCGAAATGTAATTACTCCCCCCCCATTCTATTTTAAACATAATAAACGTGTTCTCTTTTTAATATTGTTTATTTAATCTCTTTCAATTTAATCTCATAATAATCTACTTCGTGCTTTAACGAATACCTATTCTTTTTAGCTGTCCCGTTTTAGCTATTCCTTCTTTTTAATTTCAAATTTTTTTATGTTCACATAAAAAGAATAAAAAAGATATAAATTTCGTTCTTCCACAATCGACATCTTTCGTTTTATAAGCGAAAAACCTGCTTTTTGCAACTATTCGAATTTTTTTCGCATATTTCTCACACGAGTTGCGAGTTTCAAACATATACATTTCTTTTCCGATGGCGTCAAACTGCTGTTGGCATTATTGCGAGTTGATCGTCGATTAATTTAACCAGAAGTTGGTGAAAGAGGCCCTAAATGTAAAAGTGAGATATCTCAATGAAATGCCCAATGTATATTTTATCAATTAGCACAATAAAATGTACTGAATATTTCGCGGTTTAATTCGTTTCTGTATTTTTATTAAACGTACAACTTTATTGATTTGTGTACAACGGCTTTAAAGTGCACTAGATGCACACTATTTCTGCCAATGAAAAACGCTATCATCAACGAGATACTATTAAAGACCGACATCCTTACGGGAATCTCGTCCTTGTTAATATTGAAGTGATGTAAAAAACTCTGATAATATTTTAATACTAATTTTATGATTTATTAATTTAGTAGACCTATTTATCGGTGTATATGCATTTAAAACTCAATAATACTCGATTTTTCTTTAAAATTGTGATTTTAGTGTCACGTCAAAGTTTGATTATTAACAGAGATGATAACTGCAGAAAAAATATTGTAATTTTTCGGCAATATATACCTAGGATATTATAGCTTTACAAGGATGCATATTTATTTATAGAGCATTTATGTAATAAAAAATCATGAATTTAATAATGTATTAGCTAAATATTTATGTTAATAGTGGCAAATTTATATTAATTGTCGATAATGTCAGCGTTCTTCAATTATCTCCGAAAGACCCTTGGGGCCTTTTTTATACCGAAAATTTGCTCAGGGTTAACGGTCTTTAATAGTATCTCGTCGATGACGCTATGAAATTGTATGAAACGCTATTAGATCGTATCAAATGTATCCAGGGTTAGTAAAAAGACTAATATTTTTTTTAAGAATAAAACGTACTGTTTCTTCTTAAATATGTTTTTATTGGCTACGTTTACACAGTGAATTTAGGCTGCGGCCTATATCCCAAATTTGGACCTAAATTATTTAGGTCCCTTGCTATAAACACTTGAAAGATGACCTGACTTGAAATAGGTCGCCTGTAACTTCGGTGTAAATGTAATGTACCATCATTTACATTTACCCGACCTACTATCATTTGTTAATCTCAAATTGACATACTACCTTGATCAAAAAGTTCCCGGAATTCATTCAGAAAATTCAAAATACAAGTTTATTCATCAAAAGTGATATTGTCCCCTTCAAAGTACTCCCCATCGACTGCAACGCACTTATGCCAGCGCTTGATCCAGCTCTCGAAACATTTCTGGAACTCTATTGTCGGTATAGCCATCAGAGCCGTCTTCGATTTTTCCATTATCTCTTAGTAGTGGTTTTTTGACTCGATCGAACAGAAAAAAACCGCAGGGAGCCATATCGGGTGAATTCGATGGCTGTTGGATGGTATTCGTTTCGTTCTTGGTCAAAAAATTTAATACAAACTCGTTATTGCAAATTTAACTCCATTTATAAACTGTAAAAAATCGAAAACACGTGCAGAGGTAGATGTACTCA
>NW_017256018.1:150235-156594 GCF_001594055.1 Mycetomoellerius zeteki
ATGTGGCAACCTAACCAAAAAAACAGAACTCAAATCAGCTGACTCAGAGCATCACCTGGTGGTAATTTCGGGAACTTTTTGATCAAGGTATGTTATGTCGTTGGTAATGGACGTATATCATATCTTGTACTATTTTTGGTCGCATTACAGGTCAGGTCGCATATATATAGGCTACGTTTACACCGTATGCTTAGTCCGCGGCCTATACAATAGATGTCCTTGTTTATCCTGGAAGTTAAACAAAGACATCTATTGTATAGGTCGCGGACTAAGCGCACGGTGTAAACGTAGCCATAAAACGGTTGCAAAACTGTTGAGTCTGCTGAACGCAGCCAATAAACAGTACTATAAAAAAAAACACGTTTAAAACATGTTTTTTACCAACCCTGGCTGTAACTGACTGAAACATGCGGCGAGTCCTTTTGATTAGACAATCGATGTAAAAGATAAGGTGATTATTGCGGCGATTAAGGAGGTATTTTAAATTTTAACTGCTTTTAACCATTTTCTTGTTGTATTATAGCGTTTTTTATTTGTTGATTCGATCCGACTTTGAGTCGACGTTCTTTTATATAAATAAGAATTAAGATGTTCTTTTTATGTTCTACAACAGTTGGAAACGTAATTGTTATTGTAGTTTTGTAAGAAACGGTAATTATTCAGAATACGAACTGCATCTCCAATCTTGATGAAATTAGGCTCATTCGACGCGTTTTTGCTCGAAACGAAAGAATCTGGCAAAGAAAAGCGTCGTTCTGTCCCGTGAACCGGGATATCAAGCGTTAAAGTTGACTTTTTTTAGGTTAGGAAAACTGTCAGACTGACGAGATACAGAGCTATGTACGAATATTTTGATCACATGCGCATGCGCGTGGCGACGCACGCCGCTAAATTTGAAACGAGTAAAGTACGCCACTGTTGTTAACTGTTCAAGATTTATATCAATCTGATATTGTCTCAGTACAGACTAATGATGACATTATAATCATGATGACTATAATGATGAAATTATAATCATGCATTTATATGGAGGAACATTGTATTACCGTTTTCCATTGCACCATGCTTCAATTATGTCATTGTTAACATGAGATTGTAGTATAATTTTAATTTAATTTTATTTCAACATTGATAAGGATCCGATAAGGAAACGTCTGTTCTTTGTTCTTTATTTGTCTTTAATTTATCACTCATTGTTTATAGCAGACATTAAAGTGTTTTTTATTATTATGATATTTATATTAATAATTTAACTCACAATGATTAACCTTTGGCTCGTAGCTCTATTTCCTTTCGAATTTTTGTATCAATCTAATCTACATTGTAAATTAATTAACATCGAAGTTTTATATTCAAAGTAAATAATGATTTTATTGTTAAATAATAGCTCAATTAATGTGATAAGATACAATGTTTAATCGAACAATCAATGAACTCTAGAATGAACATAGCAAACTCCGAGACAAAAAGACAATATTTATTATTAAGGAGATTCTCGCGCTACTTCCTAGTCAATAGATGGTTTGTTCATAATAATATGTAAAACAATTAAAATAATGGAATAAAAAGATTACTAACAATATTTTATGCCATTATACATAATTATTGTTAATTTTATATGTTGCTAAACATTTTCAAAATGACACAATAAAAGTTGTAAGATGCTCGTTTGATGTATACACATCGTCCATTTGACATATATTCTAGCTTTTTTCATTGAAGAATATAAATTTCTTGTAAACTGTACGGTTAGTTTAAATGAAACTTTGCGAGAACAAACTTAAATGTTTACTTTATAATTATAACGATTTTTAAATTGCTGTCTTATACGCAAGTGTCTCAATTTAAAAAAGAATAACTACAGAATAAGGTTATACTTTCAACTTGTAATGTAAAATTCTATAAATTTAGAATTAAATATCTTCAAAATGGTAAAAGTCAATGAAATTTTTTCTAGATATTGATATTATTAACTTTTATATTACATGTATATTATAGATTCATCAAACGCAAGAACCTCCTTAATCTGATATCGAGTTTTATAATAATAATAATCTTATACATCAATATATAATAGAAAAATCTTACCAATATCTTATTAATTATTTTAATTTTATCTTCTATCTCTGCATAAACATAACAGAAAAGGGATAACAGGAGAGAACATAACAGAAAAATAATAGTAAAGGGTAAAATAACAATTCTTTAGAATACTATTCTCTACTTTAAAAACAAATTCTTTGCTTTAAAAATGTTAGATCTAATTTCAATTCATATAAAGGGTAATTGTTTTTATACCTGTTCTACAATAGCCATAAACGTTGTTCTAAGTAGTTGTACTTGTAAGAATTAACTAATTACAATCGAATATTCTTTATGTAATCGACTTGATTGATCAATTCTGCTTACAACTACGCTTTCCACTATTACAGAATAAGCAAGAGCTGCGAAAGAAGAGTTAAACAGTTAAATTATGCAAGAAATGCAACTAAAAAGATCATAGATTTGGAGTCAGTACATTAAAAATGTTATTAGAGTATACTATCAGTTCAGAACTGTCTTCGAAAAAGAACAAACCTTTTGATCCAGCAAACACCAACTATTAGTAACATGACTTTAATAATTTAGACACGATGTTATCAAGATATCAACAGAAAAGTGATAGAAAGCAATTTACTTGGGAGCAAATGACACAGGCCAAAGAACATATTGCTGCAGGCAATAGTGTAAAAGCTGCAGTTCAAGTCGTGGGAGCATGTGAAGCAACATTACGAAAGAGATTAAAAGAAGTGAGTTCATTTTATTTCCATAGGCTTGTTTTTGTACTAAATTATTAATTATCTTCGCTTAGGCTTAGGCAACTAGATTAGGATATTTAGATGAAACTTTATGCTATCTCCTTTTCAGGGGACAGTGCCATTAAATTTAGACAGATTAAAATCAAGCTTTTCAACAGAAGAGGAGGAAGCTTTGGTCAAATGGGTAAAAATCATAGATGATACATTTTATGGAGTGTCAAAAAAACAGTTAATGGACATTGTGTATCAATATGCTGAACATAACAATATTTCCCATAATTTTAACCATGAAAAACAAATGGTACGAGAAAAATGGATCAGAGACTTGTCTGTGAAATATAGATTAACTTTACAACGGCCAGAGAAGTGTTCAGGAAGTGTCATTAGGTTCAGTAAGATTCACTTTGAAAAGTTCCATGACAATCTAAAAAGAATTCTAGAAGAAAATCCTGAACTTAATGCCAGTCGTATCTATAATATGGATGAAAGTAACATATCAACAATCTTTAATAAATTTCCAAAAATAGTGTTATCTGAATGTAAATGTTTAGGATCAAAAATAGTGTCTCAAAGTCGTATACTGTCACTAACTGCAGTATGTTGTATGAGTGCCGCTGGCTACTATGTTCCACCTGCTCTAATCTTTCCTCGAAAAAAGTTTAAGCCAGAATTTTGTAAGAGAGCACCACCGAATACTTTAGGTATGACATCTGATTCTGGCTCTATAAATTCAGAACTATTCGTAACCTGGTTAAAACACTTTACAAAATATGTGACGGCATCTCGAGATAGACCAGTATTACTCGTATTGGACAATCATATATCTCATTGCAGTTTGCCAGCAATTAATTATTGTCAAGAGAATGGCATCATTTTATTAGTTTTACCTCCATACGCTAGTCATAAACTACAACCACTTGAAATAGTCTTTTTTGGATCACTAAAAAAGTTCATGGCAGAAGAATGTGATCGATTGATATTGCAGCCCTCTGGTCGATTGATAACAATTTATCAAATAGGAGAGATTTTTTGCACAGCTTATCACAAGGCTACATCTATTGACGAAGCAATTAAAGCGTTTAGAGATACAGGAATTTTCCCTCAGAATCCCTTTGCTTTTCGAGAAGAAGACTTCATGCCAGCCTCACTTACCAAGAAACAATCAATCAAGCATCCAGAAGATAATAAGTTGGTAAGTCTGAAGACACAATCATAAGCGCCGACTACAGGGAGGCAGACCACATTTTGCCCCCCCAATAATTTTATTGGGGGAGGGCAATGCCCCCTTAATAATTTGTATCTTTTGGTTTTTTAACAAACATATGTTATACATAACGTTGACGCGGTGAATTAAAAGTAGTGATGCTCGCGCTGGCACGTCGTCTGCTGTCCTAGGGTGCCTTCCAAAAAGAGATGGTGTAATGACACAGTGTATCATTACATTCTTTGTTGTTCGCCAGTGTTAAACAAGGATGAGATAATTATTGTGTTATACTGATTGTGAGTCGCTTGTTGAGGCGTGTTTTGATTTCCATTAGAGTGCTCCTCGGATGTCATTTCATCCTTGTTTAATGTTTGTTAAACAACAAGGATGACATGACACCCGGGGAGCACCCAGGTGGGAATCCGAATATACCTCTGGAAGGAATCCCTAGTGTACCTGCACATATATATACACGTACCAGAGAGAAACCTGAGAGAGGATATGAGTGCCTTTTTCCTGTAACCGCAAAATACCTTGTGCACTACAGTCTTCTGAAAAAGTGGATGTCAACTACACAACATTATTCATTTTTTTTGCAATACTCTTGATGGAAAAAGAATCGTTAAAATCGTTAAAATTTTTACTAATTCGATAGATTTTAGTTATTTCAATGATTTATTTCTATCAGTAGCACCGCAAAAAAGTGGACGTTGTGTTCCCCCTAATATTTCTTGATGCCTCCCCCCGATATTTTTCGCAAGTCGGTGTCTATGGACAGAATAGGTGTAGTAAGCCTTAATAAGCCTTAAAAAATCCAACAATCACAATCGATTATTCTCTTCATATCTAACTGTGATTAGCCAATATATTACAGCTTAAAACTTACTACAGCGGTTGTACTCAATGTACCTAATTATTGAGCTATTGTCTGAATTCTAATTCTTTTAATATTTAAAATTTTATAGAAAAAAATATTAGCGTTTAGAGAAATAAAACAAAATTTATCTTAAAGAGAAAAAAATTATTACATTAAAGTATAAAAGTAACTAGATTAAAGCAGTAAAAGATCCTTAAGGCCAGCCGTCTTTAATAATATCTTATTGGTGACTCTAATTATATTAGGCTTGGAAAATTCGTTTCAAATTTTGTGCTCTGCTTTGCCGTGGTAAGCAATCAATGAGCACGAAGTGCTCCAAGTGGTCCAAGCGATTTTGTGTTAGAGTCCTTAAAAATAAGAGGCTGTGCATAATAGAAGAAATATTACGAACAGGAGTAAGTATTAAGATTTCAATCTATCTCAGAAATTAATTTCATCGGACTATACGATTTCTAGTAGATTGAAATCTTAATGCTTATATTTTTTTCTATTTCTATGGCCATATAGGTCTACAATCTTGTTTTAAGGAGTCCGTAAAGCCGTAAGAAATTAGGTGACGACTGAACATGTTGGGTGGAAAAATGAAGAATCAAAAGGACTTTTGCAAATGATCCTGTATTGCTTCCAGCGTAACTTCACGGCTTTACAGACCTTGATTGATATCCTCTGTGTATGAAGATGCTGCATCACGCTCTACACAATTTAGAGGTGGTGTGGAAAGTTCAAAGCTGATGATTTCAACATGGAATACTACCTTTGCTCTGGCAGGTCTCAGAAGATTGATGAAACTTCTAAAGGACTTCATGCGCAAAAATCCGCGATTATTATTAAACTCGCCGTCATTCTGCATAATTCCGTTTCCATCGTGCAAAACTATCTGACAAATCTGGTAAATAGCTACAGTGACCATATTTTCTTAGAGAAAATAAAGGATCTGAAAATTTTTAGTACTTTATTTCTAAATATTTCCAAACTAGTTGGTGAACTGTCAGAAGTCTACGCACTAATTTCTGAAATTTTCTTGCACAGTATACCTGAGGTCAAGATTGAGTAAATTAATTTTTTTTTTTTAACTAAGTTAAGTTAAAATTCACAGCTTTGAAAATTTAACTTAATTAAAATACAAGTTAATCCATAATGAAATTAATTGAATTAAAAATTAAATTAATAAAAAAACTAATTGAAAAGTTAAAAATTAAATTTGATACGAACAACAACAAAAAAAAAAGAAAAAAGAAAAAATTTGACCATCCCGGTAAAAAATTTTTTATACATTAATATGTATAAATATGTATAAACATACATAAACACGCATAAATATTCATAATCATAAATAATTATACATGAAATATGTCAATACATCTTTCTTTCTTTTGTAAAATTATTTTTTAGTGTACTAAAAATAATAATATTGATAAAACATCAAAAATAGTTAATGGGACTATTTTCGCATTGTTTGTTTTAGAAAAAATCAAGTTTG
>NW_017256018.1:156852-176392 GCF_001594055.1 Mycetomoellerius zeteki
AAAAAAATCAAATTAAAAGTTAATAGTTACCAATAAAATGTAACTAAATTAAGTTAAAAAGTTAAGAGTCTAAAATGTAACTAAGTTAAGTTAAAATTAATTATCTTTTTAACTTTTTAACTTAACTGTTATCTTTTTAATTTAGCACTACCCAACCCTGCTTGAGATAATTCCTAAGTAAGTCGTTATAAATAATATCACAATGACATCAAAATAGGGTTGGGTAAGTTAACTTTTTTTTTTAACTAAGTTAAGTTAAAGTTAATAGCTTTGAAAGTTTAACTTAATTAAAATACAAGTTAATCCATAATGAAATTAATTTAATTAAAAGTTAAATTAATAAAAAAAAGTAATTGGAAAGTTAAAAGTTAAATTTGGTCCGAACGAACAATAAAAAAAAAGAAAAAGGAAAAGTTCGACCATTTTACATAATTTTTCGTATTTTTTCTTTTTCACATCATATTTATTAAAGAATCTGGTTATTTTTGTTCACAAGTAACGATTATTCAATATAAAATTACTAAATTATAAACTCATCCTCTCGCATTGTGTCTGAGGATTGACTTCAAAAAAATCAAATTAAAAGTTAATAGTTACTGATAAAATGTAACTAAATTAAGTTAAAAAGTTAAAAGTCTAAAATATAACTAAGTTAAGTTAAAATTAATTAACTTTTACTTAACTTTATCTTTTTAACTTAGCACTACTCAACCCTGCATCAAAATAACTGCATAATTTGGTTATTAAAAGTCACTTTTCAATTACATTATTCACGACTAATTTTGACGTTAGTTTGGCGTTATTGTGATATTTTATCGGTTGTTTCCGTAAACATTTATACTCATTAGTGCGGCATTTGAAGGGGTATGATCATCACTGTATAAATATCTGATAAAATATTGCGTCCTTAATTTACATAAAAGATTTGAAACGAATTTTCCAAACAACCTAATATGTGGAAGATTTCTCTTGCAGTCTTATATTTGTTATTCTAATAACTACATTGTTCTTTAAGTAAGCAACCCTATAAATTCAGCCAAAAATTGGATGCAGATGTATTACATTTTTTTCTTAAGAAATTTCTTGATTTTTTTTAAAATTTCCTGGCTTATTTAATATACATTGGGAGCTTTCCAACAAGCGACACTGTGCGACACAGCGATCACCTCATCCCTGTTTAACATTGGCGAACAACAAGGATGCAACGATTCATCATATCACTCTCTTGTTGGAAAGCTTCCATTATTTATGGCTGTGTTCCAAAATTGACTGCAGTACTGAAAATATATAGTGCACGTAACGTAAACTGTAGCATTTTCTGTGCTGGCAGTAAATTTGGAACACAGCCTACGAAGTCTGTCCCAAAAGTACTCGACTTCTGAGTATATATCTTTGTTCTTGCCATTTCCTCTCCCCTCCCTTCCTCCCTCCCATCATCCCTCCTTCCTCCTACCTTCCCTTCCCTCCCCTCCCCGCCCCCTCTCTTTCTCTTGTGGAGTACGGTCAGTATTTAGGGTGTGGATCTTGAGAAGCATTGAGAAGTATCCCAAAGATCCCCACTAAACGTCACGACCAATCACCAAATAGTTGTTCAGTCGGCAACAGTTAGCCGTTGTGGGTGTCGAAAATTACTCCGACCTGGTCCGACCGTCGCATTTTACAATGACTGAGCTAATGGATCAGAAAGTTTTTATTAAATCTTGCCAAAAACTTGGCCACTCATGTTCAGCGACAATCGACATTATCCGCAAAATCTATGGCAACAACTCTATGAGTGATACACAAGTAAAATGGTGGTTCAACCGGTTCAGAGGTGGCCGTATCTCGGTGGACAGTCATCGTCGGGTCGGCAGACCAGCGACGTCGAGAACGGCGGCAAACATAGAACGTGTGCGGGTCGCAATCAAGGAAAATCGTTGTTTGACCGTGCGACAGTTGGTGGAGAACCTTGGAATTCCAAAAACTACCCTTTCTCGAATTTTGGTTAAAGATCTTGGAGTAACTCGCGTGTGTTCAAGAAAATCCGTTTCGAAAGTGCTGAAGCAAAATCAAAAGGAGTTTCGATTCGAAGTTAACAAAGATGTTTTGGAATCCATCCAAAAAGAGGTGCATAAAAGGGTTTATTACAAAGATCTTGTATGAAATTTGACGACATTGATGAAATAAAACTGAATGCGAAGTGGGAGCTGCTGGCCATCACAAAAAATGACTTCCAGCACTACTTACATAAGTGAATGGACCGCTGGAAGATCATTGCTTCGAAGAGAGATTATATTGAAGGCATTGTCCATGTCACTCCGTAGTAACTCTTTCTCATGATGTAGGCAGAGACCCGATACTTTTGGGACAGACTTCACATAGTTTGTTTTTATTTAAGAAAATTAATTATTAAATTATTATTTCTACCGCGGTGAATCCCGGTAGAAATATGTTTTACAAAACCTTCAAATTTGAACTCGATTGAATTAACAGCACAAAGTTGCACAAAAGTTGCGCAACACTGCTGCAACATTGCGTGTTGCAGCAATATTATAGAGATTTTGCAGCGATATTGCTGCAAATTATGTGCTATATGGGAATTCTTGAGATATACTGCCTGACTTTGAAAACGTCGTTTCGAGAAAAAAGCATTTAAAGTTTAAAGAATGATTTTTATGCAAAAAAATTTATTCCAATTTATATTTATTTGGTTACACAAGGGCCATACAGTAAGGCCAATATTACATACGTTTTTGTCATACAACAAGCTTTTTGAGTCCGTTGATTGGCTGCAGGACAAAGATGTTCTCGGATCTCTTGTTCTGCAGCCAATTAACACGCTTGAAAAGTTTGTCGTACGACAAATGTAATATTAGCCTAAGCCTTCTATTTGGTCGTACATCTCTCCTCTCGCATATGCCACCTAATTCATAAGATTGCCTCCTTATTTTTAATCTTATATAATTTTGATTTTAATATACTTTAATATACTTACATAATTTCGATTTTAATTTCTTAGTGCCCTGCTGCAAGCTGTGAATCTCCAGTAGACTGCTTGGGAACCACAAGTCCACGCAATGGATCTTCATCGTCTCCGAGTAATTATTCCTTTGCTTTCATTTTTCCTTCACTCTGGTAAACATAACGAGTTCTTTCTCTCGTATCGTTCTAGTCAATCCATTTCTTCTCTGTTGTTGAATTCATTTTTTTCTCTTGAACCAATCTCAAGCAGTTGTTTAAGGATTTTTTGAATAAATGACCAAAAATTGAAAAGCTAGGACTGTGTTCCAAAATTCACTGCCAGCGCTGAAAATCTACAGTTTACGTGTACTATACATTTTCAGCGCTGACAGTGAACTTTGGAACACAGCCTAGATATTGAATTTGTTGTTTTAATTATTTGGACTTAAAAATCTATTATAAATCAATATCTGATTGGTACTGGACGACAATTTCGCGTCAACTACAAATTATAATTTTATTTTTGCTAATTATCAATTATTATAATAAATTTTAGTTGAAATAATTTTTCTAATTTTATTTTAAGCTCAATTTATACTACAAATCTCACATCTATCAACTTTCATTTTTACTATGACTAGCTTAAATTACACTAGAAAAACTTAGAGTATATTTCCAACGATATTAATTATTTTAATATTTTGATTTTAATCTTTCTTAATTTATTCATTCTCTTTATTTATATATCCTTGTGATAAGGAAGAACAAATTAATTCTTATGTCTTCTTTTTTATTCTCAATAACATTAATTATTTTTGTGTTGTATAGGTCAGACTGAGATAAATTCTTATGAGGATGTTGAAATTAAAACGGATGTATATGCTGATGAGACGATGATAGATGACAGCAGAGTACAGGGATTCGAAAGAGAATTGGAAGCAGATAAGATCCTTGGCTCAGCGGATGACAATGGAAAACTGATGTATTTGATACAATGGTACGTAATACGTCCTACTATCGCGACTAATATTATCATATGCCTCAAATTGGTAAGATGCCTGCACAAAATAAGGAAAATCCAAGTTCGGATTTCAGTGATATTTTAAAGAATTCAAGTTAGTACGAATAATTTAAAAACGATTGAAGCTGATTGATGAATGAGGATAATTTTGTTTGCACAGGAAAGGAACGGATGCAGTTGACATGGTCTCTGCCAGTGAAGCCAATGTCAAGTGTCCTCAGATTGTTATCCGATTTTATGAGGACAGAATAACCTGGAAAAGAGCAAAAATAAAACCGTAATAGATGAGTTTCCTTAAAAAAGTTAGGTTTTGCATTTTTTAGAACAATGACCATTATTGTGATTTATGGGTGCGGTTAAAAGTCTTATTACAAATGCCTTAAAGCATTTCATTGAAAAAAGAATTTTACTAATTAACTAATAAAAAAGTGTTTCAACGCATTTATAGTATCATGTTAACCGTGCTCTATATAAAAAATATTCTCGATATGACTGTTTTATTTTATTTTAAACATTAATTTAATTCCTCTTAATCTTGATAAATGCGACTTTATAATTTAGCAATATGTCTATTCTTTTTGTTGCATGTTTTGTAGTCTGTAACAAAGAGTTTTTCCGTGTTTCTTTTTTTTCTTATGTGCAATCAGAAATAAGTAGAAAAAAGTCTCATAAAGTTCTATTCGATTATCCTGAATGTGTACTCGCTTATCGAAATGTTTCGAAGAAAATTATTTTTTAGTAAAGAAAATGTAACATACGAAATAATTTAAAACTTAAATTGATAATTGGATAATTTAAATTTTCGCTTCGCATATACTGAGTAGAAAGGGAATATAACGTATATACTATATAGTATATCGCAGAATCAGAATTAGTAAGAATAATGTTGTTTTAAAATTAAATGAAGTTAAAATTGATGGCTTATAAAATGAATTTAAGAACCTATTCCGTCACTCTTGACATCTGTAACTGTTTTAGTCGTTAAGGGGATGCTGGAGTGACCAAATTATCATATTACAGTTGTATAAAAATCTTTGAATTGACGGAATAAAAAATCCTTTGACAAGGATTAAAGTAGACGCAAAATTAAGAGGATTTTATATTAAAATTGAAAGAATGTTAAAAAATTTTTTAACTTTTTTTCGATTTTAGTACAAGGTTCACTGCACCATCTCCTAATTTTGCATCTACTTTAATCCTGTAAAAGGATTTTTTATTTCATTCAATCAATTCGAAGATTTTTATACGGTTGTAACGTAGTAATTTGGTCACTCCAGCATCCCCTTAAGAGTTGGAGAATAGGCTCCTCAATTATGTATTAAAAGAGTAAATATTTAATGTTCTTCTTTCTGTAATTTTATAAATTTGTATTTTCGTGTGTAAATATATATATTCTGAAAAAAAATCATCGCTCCGTTTCCTTCCTTTAATTTCAAATTTTTTATGTTCACGTAAAAAGAATAAAAAGGGTATAAATTTTGAATCGCAAACTATTCTTCGTAATTTAAGTTATATAAGAGAATAATTAAAATGTTTTGTTAATCAAAACCGAAAATATACAAAGATAAGCAAAAGATTAAAAATTGATATTATCATTTTCTAACTTACCTACATAAAAAAACTGAAATAAAAAAGGAAATAGAACTTGACCGACGATTTTCTTTTTCGAAATATATTCTATGCATGAAAATACATAAATTTATAAAATTACAAAAAATCAGAGGGAAAGCGTTATATGAAATATTTAAAAAAATAATTACGATGTATAAATCATGCAACAAATTTAATATTTCATTTGTAAATTATATGAAGTAATAAATAAGTAATTTATATGACAACGTATTTTTTTTGTACACAATAAAAAGATCATTTTTAAAAAGATATTTTTAAGCAGTATCTGGTCGGTGGGTAAAACTGCTAAAGAGTACGTATCTACTTCTCAAGAGTACGCATTAAGCTTTACGGTGTAAATAAATTAGATCACGGTATAGCTGAGTATAGCTATAACCTGTAACTGATATTGAACGTTCGACATACCATTTTAGTTAACAATTGAAACAAAAGGTCACTGATTATTGCAGCGATAAATAAACAGGTACTTTTTTTTGTGATTTGGACCATTTTCTTATTGTATTTGTCACAGATAAGTTAATCGATTTTACTTTAAATTGTTGATATGTAATAGTTTTTATACGATCATATTAAATGTGAAATATAACGTTATGTGCTAAGAGTACGCACGTGAAAACTATTCTATTTTAAAGAGTTCTGAACGAGTTTTCATGGTACTGCGACCTTTATTGATCTGCCTCTGCAGGTCGGAAATCTATTTCGGGAAAAGAAAGAACCGGTTCCGAACTAATAACAGCGTTTTTGATTTATTGATTCGACTTTGAGTTAATTCAGTCGGTGTTCTGTTCTTTTTATGCCTGTTCTACAATAGCCATAAACGTTGTTCTAAGTGATTATATTTGTAAGAATTAACTAATTACAATTGAATATTCTTTTCATAATCTTGGTTGTTCAATTCTGCTTACAACTATAGGCCTGTTCTTTTTAGCTGAACTTTTGCAACAGTTCATCTTTCTTCCTTTTCTCTTCAGGAGGAAAGAAGAAGAAGAAAGATGAACTAGTGCAAAAGTACAGCCGAAAAGAACAGGCCTTACGTTTACAGTTATTGTAGAATAAGTTTACATTAATTGCAAGAGAACTAAACTATGCAAGAAATACATTTAAAAAGAATAGATCATAGATTTGGAGTCAGGTTGAGTCAGTAAATCGAAAACGCTATTAGTGTTTACTATTGTTAGTTTGTATAGTAGTTCAGAACTGTCTTCAAAAAAAAAACAAACCTCTTCATTAGCAAACATCAACTATTAGTAATATGACCTAAACAATCTAGGCACGATGTCACCAAGATATCAAAGAAAAACTAATAAAAAGCTATTTACTTGGGAGCAGCTGACAAAGGCTAAAGAACATATTGCTGCAGGCTGCAGTATAAGAGCTGCAGCTCGAATCGTGGGAGCAAATGAAGCAACATTACGAAAGAGATTAAAAACAGTAAGTTCATTTTATTTCCACAGGCTTGTTTTTGTACTAAATTATTAATTATCTTTGCTTAGGCTTAGGCAACTAGATTAGGACATTTAGATGAAACTTTATGCTATCTCCTTTTCAGGGAACAGTGCCATTAAATTTAGGCAGATTCAAACCAACCTTTTCAAGAGAACAGGAGGAAGCTTTGGTAGAACGGATAAAAATCATACATGATACATTTCATGGAATGTCAAGAAAACAGTTAATGGCAGTTGTGTATCAATACGCTGAACAGAATAATATTTCCCACAATTTTAACAAAAAGAAAAAAATGGTAGGAGATCATTGGATCAGAAAATTTTCTATAAAATATGGATTAACTTTACGATGGCCAAAGATGCATTCAGGAAAAGTCCTTAAGTTCAAGAAGGTTGAATTTAACAAATTCCATGACAATCTAAAAAGGATTTTAGCAGAAAATCCTAAACTTGATGCCAGTTGTATCTATAATGTGGATGAAAGTAACATATCTATACCTGTTTCTACAGTAACTATTTCTAATAAATTTCCAAAAATTGTGTCATCTAAACGTAAATGTTTAGTATCAAAAGTAATGTCTCAAAATAATATAAAGACAGTAACTGCAGTGTGTTGTATGAATGCTGCTGGCTATTACGTTCCACCTGCTCTAATCTTCCCTCGGAAAAGGTATAAGCCAGAATTTTGTAACAGAGCACCACCGAATACTTTAGGTATGGTATCTGATTCTGGTTTCACAAATTCAGAACTATTTGTAACCTGGTTAAAACACTTTACAACGTATGCAATGGCATCTCGAGATAGATCAGTGTTACTCATATTGGACAATCATTCATCCCACTGTAGTTTGCCAGCAATTGATTACTGTCAAGAGAACGGCATCATTTTGTTATCTGTACCTCCATACGCTAGCCACAAATTACAACCACTTAACGTGGCCTTTTTTGAATCACTGAAAAAGTTCATGACAGAAAAGTGTAATCGATTGATATCACAGCACCCCAATCAGCCGATAACAATTTATCGAATAGGAGAGATTTTTTGCACAGCTTATCACAAGGCTACATCTATTGACGAAGCAATTAAAGCGTTTAGAGATACAGGAATTTTCCCTCAGAATCCCTTTGCTTTTCGAGAAGAAGACTTCATGCCAGCCTCACTTACCAAGAAACAATCAATCAAGCATCCTGAAGATAATGGATTGGTAAGTCTCGAAACACAATGGATATAGTAAGCCGTAAGAAATCCATTAATCATCATAGTCGATTATTTTCCTCGTATTCATCTGTGATTAGCCAATATATTACGGCTTAAAAATTACTAGAGCGGTTGTAGTACTCAATGCACCTAATTATTGATCTTTTTCCGAATTCTAATTTTCTAATCTTTTAACGTTTAAGATTTTATAGAAAAAAATATTGGCGTTTAGAGAAATAAAACAAAGTTTATCTTGAAAAGAAAAAAGTTAATACATTAAAGTTTAAAAGTAACTCGATTACTTTTAAACTAAAAGTTATTTTTGAAATTAACTAAATTAAGTTAACAGTGTGTTATTACATATTTAACTTTTAACTTGTTAACTAGTTACTATCCAACCCTGTATAGAGCTGATTGAAAAAGTAAAAAGACTCACGCCAAAAACTCTAACGCCAATAAAGTATTATTAAAGCCGGTCGTCTTTAATAATATCTCGTCTGTGACTCTATTAGATTGTTTGGAAAGTTTGTTTCAAATTTTGCGCTCCGCATTGTCATAATCAGTGAGCGAGGGTGGTCCAAACGATTTTGTATTAAGAGTCCATAAAAATAAGAGGCTATACAATGGAAGAAATAGAGACAAGAATAAGTATTAAGATTTCAACCTACTAAAAACCTGCAGTTACATCGGAATATACAGTTTTTAATAGATTAAAATCTTAATACTTATATTGTGCTCCTAAGTAGGTCCACAATATTGCTTCAAGATGCCATAAAGCTGTAAGAAATTGATCAATCACAGTCGACAATTTGTTTTTCAAATTCGATCGTAATTAGTCAATTTTTTACGGCTTGCAGCCTCTTGAAGCAAAATTGTAGACCTGGACTAATATTTCCTCTATTGTCCTAAGAGTCTGGTCATTGTTGCCCTCAGATTTTTTATTTGCTTGATGAAAAATGGCAGAACCAATTAGATGATGACTGAGCATATGAAAAAATTGAAAAGCAGATGTAAGTGCATATACATATACGTTATTTTTAAATTAGAACAGTGACCGGACTCTTCTACTCTAATTCTACTCTAATTTGACAGCAAACTTCCTCGAATTTGTGAGTTTGCCAAGGCCAAGGAAATCTCACAGACCTTCTTAAATGCAACTGTATTGGCAAAATTGAGTGAAAAAACGAAGAACCAGACGGACTTTTGCAAATGATCCTGCATTGCATAACTTTGAAGACCTTGACTGATATCCTCTCTGTATGAAGATGCCTTTGTATAAAGATCACGCTCTACACAATTTAGAGGTGGCATCGAAGGTTCGAAGCTGGCGATTTCAACGTGTAAGTTGACGCCCTCACTTTGTGCGGTCTCAGGAGGTCTAACATTTGCGGATCTGGCCTACCAGGTCCTTCAGAAATGTTTTATCACTGAAGGACCTCCTACACTAAAATCTGCGAATGTTAAAGAACTCGTACAATACTCTACACAAATCTATCTCCACCTTGCAAAACTATCTGCAGAAGCTGGGTAAATAGCTATGGTGACCATATTTTCTTACAAAAAAATAATCTGAAAATTTTAGGATTTTATTTCTAAATATTTTCAAATTTGATTGTGACTGTCAAAAGTCTGCACACTAATTTCTGAAATTTTCTTGTACAGTATACCTGAGATATAATTCCCAAATAAAGCACAAGTCGTTATAAATGACATCAAAATAACATCAAAATAGTTGCAATGATTATTAAAAATCACTTTTTAATTATTCGTGACTCATTTGGATGTTATTTGGCGTTATGACTTTGTCACAAAAGATTTGAAATGAATTTTCCAAACAATCTAATATATAGAAGAATATTTCTCATTCAGTCTTATATTGAAATTTGTCACTTGCTCATACAGCTCTTCCGTCGCCTCCCGATTCATAAGATTGCCCTTATTTTTTTGTATAATTTTGGTTTTAATATATCTAATATCTTAGTACCATGCTGCAAGCTGTACTTCAGTAGAGCGCTGGGAAACTACCGGCCACAGTCTGTGCAATCGAGATTCTTCGTCACCAAGTAATTATTTCTTTTTATTTTCATTTTCTCTTCACTCTGGCCAACGTACCAAGTTCTTTCTCTATCGTATTGTTCTTTTTGTCTGATTCCTTCTCTTCCGTTGAATTCATTTTCTTCTCTTGAACCGATTTCAAAGATTTGTTCAGAGATTTGTCGAATATAAATGATAAGAAATTGAAAAGCTATTCGTTGTTCTAATCATTTGGACCTAAAAATGTACTAAATAAATAACCGATTGGTAGTGGACGACAATTTTATATCAACTATAAATTATAATTCTATTTTTACTAATTATCAATCTTTATAATAAATTTTAGGTGAAATAATTTTTCTAATTTTATTTTAAGCTCAATTTATACTACAAATCTCACATCTATCAACTTTCATTTTTACTATGACTAGCTTAAATTACACTAGAAAAACTTAGAGTATATTTCCAACGATATTAATTATTTTAATATCATATGTTTCGAATTTGATTTTAATCTTTCTTAATTTATTCATTCTCTTTATTTATATATCCTTGTGATAAGGAAGAACAAATTAATTCTCATGTCTTCTTTTTTATTCTCAATAACATTAATTATTTTTGTGTCGTATAGGTCAGACTGAGATAAATTCTTATGACGATGTTGAAATTAAAACGGATGTATATGCTGATGAGACGATGATAGATGACAGCAGAGTACAGGGATTCGAAAGAGAATTGGAAGCAGATAAGATCCTTGGCTCAGCGGATGACAATGGAAAACTGATGTATTTGATACAATGGTACGTAATACGTCCTACTATCGCGACTAATATTATCATATGCCTCAAATTGGTAAGATGCCTGCACAAAATAAGGAAAATCCAAGTTCAGATCTCGGTGATATTTTAAAGAATTCAAGTTAGTACGAATAATTTAAAAACGATTGAAGCTGATTGATGAATAAGGATAATTTTATTTGCGCAGGAAAGGAACAGATGCAGTTGATATGGTCTCTGCCAGTGAAGCCAATGCCAAGTATCCTCAGATTGTTATTCGATTTTATGAGGATAGAATAACCTGGAAAAGGACAAAAATAAAACCGTAATAGATGAGCTTTCTTGAAAAAGCCAGACTCTATATTTTTTAGGAAATTGATTTTTATTGTGATGTATGTATACAGTTAAAGTCTCATTACAAATGCTTTGAAGTATTTGATTGATGATTAGAAAAAAGAATTTTGCTAAATTAGAGCTAATGAAAAAACGTTTCAACGCATTTATAATATTACGTTAACCGTGTTCTATATAAAATGTATTATAGATGTTCTCGAAATGACTGTTTTATTTTGCTCTAAACACAATAAATGTTTTTTTTAAATATTCATTTAATGTCTTTCAATCTCTTGATGCATTCGACTTCATACTTTGTAGTATGTCCAGTCTTTTTAGTTGCACATTTTGTTCAACATTTTTTGTGTTTCTTTTTTTAATGCAAATATGACAATAAGCAGAAAAAAATTGAATTTCATAAAGTTCTGTTCAATTATCCTGAATGTGTATTTAATTATCGAAATATTTCGAAGAAAAATATTTTCTAGTAAAAAAATTATAATATACGAAATAATTTAAAATTTAAATTGATAATCGAAATAATTTAAATTTTCGCTTTGCATATTTTAAATGCAGAAAAAAAGTAATATAACATGTACAATTGAAAAGAACAGACCTGTTTTAGGATCTATGATCCACAGCCTTGTTTCATCATTTTATTGCATTAGACAAAAGTCAATACAATGCATGTATCATATTGTTTATACATACGGCCTTAGGTTTTACCAGCGTATTTTTCTTATTAGTATATATATTTTTTATATATATTATACAATTTATATATATTATAAATTGCATTGTCGAACTTCAAACAAACCTATCGTATCGTTTTATTTACAAAAATCCGCTAGGGCACTTTATGGATGTTAACAAGAGATCAATGAGATCCTGGAGTGTCTATAAGTCCCTCGGAGTAACAAATCGTAGCTAGAAATCTTTATATAGAAAATAGAAATCATTTTTTTATGATAATATCAAAAAGAAATCTTCCTTTTAACTTAACATCTCACAAGTAATAAAAATTTTTTAATTCTTCCAATAAAGCAATTAAAGTTGAAATCTCTTGATTTTTCGATAAATGACTGAAATTTTGAAGTTTAAGATTTAAAAGTTTTTTGAAAATGTTACTCATCGCAAATTACAATCGCAAGACATTATTCGAACTTCATAAAATTATTTATTAAAAATAAAACTAATAAAAATTTATACATTTGTATCGAATCTCTCTCGATTTCCTGATAAGTAATTTTCAAACATAAATCGACGAAAGAAACGTGTAAACATGATATTACTTGCTATTTACATTCAAGCTAACGTCTTAATAATAAAAGAGATGTTATCTTGAATTATCATTTTAAAAAAGAAAAAAATGAAATATATTAATAAACTCCGAGCGACAATGGCGGTATTAATAGTATTATACATGTTACAAACGAGCGAAAAAGATCAAAACTTCCTCGGTCGGCCTCGTTTTCGAGGAGATGCGATTTTACGCGTGCTTGGCCGAGCGCGCAGCTTCCGCCGTACCATCCTGGATGAGCTACCAGAAGTGCGTTGTGTATCGTTGTGCATTCTCAAGTGTCGCAAAAATAGTAACCTGGATTTTATATGCTTCTTGCAGATATGGCACTTGCGCAGTTGTTCTATAAGCAAAACAACAGCAGTAATCAGTGCTCCGAACCTGTAACTCAGTTCGGTATCGTTATGTTGTCGTGGCGCGTTTTTTTTCCATGTATAATATTTGCGCAATGACAATATAACGACACTATCAATTGCAGAATCGGAGTACTGATTTCAGATCTACTATCATTCTTATGTCTCACTCGTTGTTCGTCACTTACAGACTACAATATTTTAATTCAACATCTAATTTTATTAAGAAGCTAATTAAAATTTATATATCCAATGTATATAACATTATATAAATTTTGAATTTATTAAATGTATACATACAGAAAAATATTAAATCGTATACATGCATAATATACTTCAAGAAAATAAAAATTTTCAATTATATCAACACATTAAAGAATATTTCTCATTCAGTCTTATATTGAACTTCGACAAATTACGTTTCATCTAATAAATTACGTTTTTTCCTTAATTTCGATCTTAACACATATTTTTAATGTACCTGATCTCTTAGTACCATGCTGCAAGCTATGCGCATTTAATAGAGTAGTACTTGGGAACCACCGGCCACACTCTGTACAATCGAGCTTCTTCGACTCCGAGTAATTATTCCTTTGTTTTCGTTTTCTCTTTACCCTGGCAAGCATACTGAGTTCTTTCTCTGTCGTGTCGTCTTCGTCATCCGATTCCTCCTCCTCCGTCGAATTTGGTTCCTTCTCTCGAATCGATCTCAAGGATTTACTCGAAGATCTGTCGAGTAAATGACGAGAAATTAAAAAAAAAAAAAGCTGAATATTGAATTTGTATAAAATGATATATAACAAGTGATTCTATATATCAGAAAAAAATATGGATTCGCATACTTTTCTGAGGACAAGCTTAACTCGTTCTTCTTTCTCGGCACGTGCACTAAGCGAACATGACGCGCCAAGACGACGACCGCGTCAAATTTCTCCTGGCAGATCTTGCAAGTAAACTGCTTGTTAATTTTCTTATTTGTTTTGCCTTTCGATTTTTCTTTGTCGAGGTTGAGGGCGTTCGTTGGCGTTTTCTGGCAAACCAGAAGATGCATATTGAGAGTACGTCGGTACCGAAAGTTTCTAGAACAATACTCGCAACGTATCTCGCCATTGAGCTTCGTCAAACGGCCACCGGCCCATTCAGTCTTCTCGTTTTCTTCGTGATCACTGCTACTGGAATCCGAATCCCTCACCATGATAATTTCGTTCTCTTTATCGCTGGAATATTTGTCCTTGTTGTCGTCTAAAGTGATCTCCACCACGTTGCGCGTCGTCTGCTGCTCTTCCTCGTCGACGTCCAGATCGATTACTTCTACGACCTACAATTTTTGACACATTAAAAAGCTAGTCATTACAAAGATTTGTCGACGCTTAAAAATGTTAATGTATTTAGACTATTTTTGTCGACTCTTACTCTCTGATAAGCTTAAATATATTTAATTTTGCAATCAATATTTTTTTAAGTAATGGTTATCCACTGGAATTTGTTTTTTCTTCAATACAAAAAAGAATAAAGTTCCACATTGATTCTAATAATAGAACTGTTAACAAAAAAAGTCAAGGAAAAATTTTTCACAATTATGTGAATATATGTATGTAACTTAATTGGTACTAAATTATTATAATATATACATATGATTATATAATTTAATTTTAATTGTAACGGACGTTTCATATACCAATCTGTTTGATTTTTAAGTATTAGTATTTGTATCAATTGTATTGCAATGTCAGTTTATTATTTTTATTTTTCTGTTGATGTGAACAGTTTTTGATAATTTTATTTGTAAGATTGTAGATTTAAAAATAAGATGAGATCACTTTTATATCAGTCAAATGATGCTAATTTTACCACACACATAAAAAAATAGGGAATACAGAAACAATCGATACGTTTCACTGGATAAACTTCGACAACTTATGTAATATTATTTGTTTTTATATTGAAAATGACCCGATCAGCGTCGAAACGTTTGTACGAATATTAAATATTCTTTAAATTTTAATTGACTCATAGCCCTTCTTTTATTTATTGATTTAATTTTGCGACTTTTGATTGATCATAATAGTAGAACAACAATAGCTGAACGGAAACAATTCATAAGTATTAAAAAGAGTTAACGATATTAACTTGACAGATTAAGGTTTGTAAATAGGAATGAAACTTTTAAGAATCCTAATTTAATAAAAATAAATTTGTAAGAGGACTCTAATAATGAAGCAAAAAGGCAAATTAAATGGCAAATGAGGGTATAACAGCGCGGTAAATAGTACGCAAAGATTTCTTTTGAAAAATACATTTATTTACTCCATAATTATATCCATCGGAAAATCGAATCTCTAATGAATGTAATATTATGAAGTAAATATATTTTTTTTTAAATCTTTGCGTACTAATTACTGCACCTTTATACTCTCATTCGTTCTTTAATTTGTCTTTTTAATTGTAATGTACGCTTCTATGTGCATTCACCTTCCGCCGCTTCGGCCGCTTAATTCGCCTCGCCCCCTTGATCCCCTTCCGGTTAGCCATGGCGACACGTATTTGCGACGACAATCGACGTCGGCGAGTTGTACGTTTCTTACCGATCGATTCATCATTTATCATCGATGCTGGCTGAATAATGATCTCTCCATCATCCCGATCCACCGAGATTAATTGCTGCTTGCGTGAGCGTTTAACTTTCAGTGGCGTCTGCGAAATAATCTTCGTTGGTGATGGTGGCGAGTCGGTCAACACGTCGATCAATCGCTGTCGATCTTCCTCCAAGACGGAAACGCATGTTCGGTCGATCGTCGACTGCGGCGACATATAAAGCTCAAATGTGTCTTCACTAAATGATGATTCTTCCTTTATCGAAGATTCACGCGAGTCTTGCTGGATACTCGAGTAATCATCTTGCAACTTGCCCGATTTTTTGTCGTTTGTTTCTAACGATTTCTCGCGAGAAATCTTCATATTTTGCAACGTCATTTGAATATCGTCAAACGTTAACTCCGAGTCCGATTCATGATCAGCTTCTAAAAGGATGTATTGTACTGTTGAATGCTCGACCAATTCGTCCTCGAATTCGATGTTATCTTCACATTCATCCGATTGTTCGGCTAAAAAGATGCATTCCTCAGACCTCATACATTTTTATAAATACCTATTAATAAATACTAACTTATTATAAGTATCATAGTAAAAGTTAGTCTTGTATAACAATTTGTGTGACATAAAATGATTTTTATAAAAAAATATTTTAAATATAAAAATAAATTTCTTATATATTATGTAAAAAGAACAAATATTATCTCTTTAAGTTATTATGTTATGCATTATAATTGCTTATATTTGTATTTCAAATACATGACATTTACTAGATTATTTAAAATTATCGCTTTAAATTGCTGATAGCTCCACAATTATACATTAACAATACTTTTTTCGAGCAGATTGAAATTCTATAGATCAAATTACACGTATCAAAAATTCAGAATAATTAATTTTATAACTTTTATACATTGGTGACGCGTGATTACGACCATCACCATATAATATTTCGTTTTATTAAAGAAAACTACTTCTATTTTACATTTATATACATACCGATATTGACAAAACTGTCGTTCATCATGAGATACGTAATATCCGATTGTTCGTCGACAGTTATGTGAACACTATCACTAGACTCTGAATTAATCTTGTCGCTACAGTTTTGGTAAGTTTCATAATTATGTACTATTCTGCTACCGTTCTCTTGCGCAACATCCTTCTCACTATTGACTGATGCTTCGCAGATAGAAGTCTTATCGTCCGCTTCTTCCTTACGACAAAGCATCGGCGGTTTGGCAGTAAACACTCGTCTTTTCATCTGTGACGGTTTTTTCACCGTTCGAACGGCACCTTCGCCTATCAAACGTTCTACGTCCGATCTGTAATTACAGCCATAGTTGTAGTTCTAGTAATCTATATGTGAAACCAAGTAAAAAGAGAGGGAGATTACAATTTAAATCATCTAATTGAAACCATTTTTTTTCTATGCTGAAAAAATTTTATAGATTAGATTTTAAATACCAAAGCTTTTAACTGAAACTGGATAAATTTACTTTTCTCATTGACTTACTTCATAAGAAACTGAAAGTTAGTCGGAGGTTCATCAGACTCATCGTAAACGGCCACAGCAAATATCTCGTCTGAATCTTCCACGGCATAGAGAGCCAACTGTTGCCCCGCCGCGGTGACGAAAGTTGCAATCGTTTCCTCGTCATCTTCTTCATCCTCAAACTCATCTTCCTGTATAATGTATTTATATATATGTAATAATTCTTATATAAATGTTACAATAGAATAAAAACGTATGACATATTTTATATGATTGTAACATTTCCACCATTTGGTATGACTCCTTAGTAACTTACAGGAGAATTCTTGGAACTATCCCTCGCCGATTTTGATGGGTTTTGAGTATATTGTAGAGCATCAAAAAACCAACCCATATTTTTTTATCTGCTCATCTAAAAGTTTAGGGGAAACAACAACCCTAGGAAATGAGCAGTAAATTAACAAATTTGATATTTTCGAAAAAAGTGAATATATACATCGTTTTAATAATTTAAAGAAGTATAAAATACCAAAACTTTCGAATAAATAAACTTTTATATAGGGTGTCCCATTTTAAACAATGCATTAAGATTTCTCGAAAATTATGATAGATACGGAAAAATGTTTCAAACAAAAGTTGTATGGTTCGGAAGGGAACATAAGAAGGTACCATTGATTTGACCTTAGGTGACGTCGTTAAGGTCTGGTCAAGGTCACATCGATTTTTTTAAATGGAACACCATATTTTTGATTCCAGAATCTAATAGCAAGAGCTTTTCAAAACACTATAATTAAGTTCATTTTCATTAAGTACTTTTTGAGTTATAAGGCTTGGAACCATATTACCCAAGGTGTCCAACCGGCGGCTAAAAACCTCTTGAATGTTGTTCAAGATCATGACCTGGATAACATTTGTCAAGATCAAAGCCATTGGTGATTGTATCTCTTATTTTCATTTTTAGGTAAAAATGAATTTTTAGTGCAAAAATGAAAATAAGAGGAATAATCTCCAATGGCCTTGATCTTGACAAATGTTATCCAAGACATGATCTTGAACAACATTCAAGAGATTTTAGCCGTCGGTCGGACACCTTGCGTAATGCTAATGCCGGCGGTACTGTAACTTTCGAGTCTTATAACTCTAAAAGTACTAAATAAAAAATAACTTTATAGTGTTTTGAAAAGCTCTCGACATTGGCTATTAGATTCTGGAATCAAAAATATGGTGTTCCATTTAAAAAAATCGATGTGACCTTGACCAGATCTTAATGACGCCACCTAAGATCAATGAATGGTGACCTATGATGTCCCCCTCCGAACCATACAACTTTTGTTTGAAACATTTTTCCGTATATCTACCATAGTTTTCGAGAAATCTTAATGCATTAATAAATAAAAGAAGGGCTACGAGCCAATTATAATGTAAAATATGTAATAATTTAAAAATCCGACCCGATCGGTGTCGAAACGTTCGTATGTACGATTTTTAAATTATTAAATATTTTACATTATAATTGGCTCGTAGCCCTTCTTTTATTTATTGATTTATTCTGATTGAGCCATATTAAGAATTATCTTAATGCATTATTTAAAATGGGACACCCTGTATAAAATATTTTTTTCTTATACCTGATAGCTTCAAAGATTCTATGTTGATCGGCTCGTTACAGATGAACCTTCTGTCATTAAGATTGATGCTTTATGAAGCCAAACACAGAGTGCCAATGTATAATAATTTTTTATTTGTTCCAAAGTTTTTGTACAAACGTTTCGATCCCGTTTCGGATCCTTTTTAATGCTATTGTACGAATTCATCGAGTTTCCTGACGCACTATATCGTAAACATTTTCTTATTAATCTTACGAATTATAATTGAAAGTTTACAATAAGATAAATAATATAAATAATATAATAGATAAATTTACACAGTTCAAACAAAGAATGGCTGCGTTCAGCAGAACGTTTGTTTTGCAACTGTTGGAAGTTTCCTTCGCGCTAATTGGATCATACTTTTAGATCTAGAAGAATGGTCCTATCTCAGCAGACAATCATAAAACGGTTGCAAAACTGTCGAGTCTGCTGAACGCAGCCAATAAACTTACATGATATTCGTTATGCTAATATAATGCGTGTCATCTATATCAGCTTTGAGATACATCTAAGCAATATAATATCAAGTACAATTCGAAACTCACGAACGCAAACAAACAAAAACATTAAAGAGAGGAAACCTCAGTTATTATCAAATAGGAAATCATATGCCTTAGTTAACGAATCTGTGTCTGATTGGATATTTAAGCCGTTTTTTTGTTTACGTATGAAAATCATTTCTGATATTAGTCTTTTACTTAAAATTTGTTCCTGATCTAAAATCTTAACACTGTCCCAGTCAAAATCATGTGTATGTTCTAATCTATGTTCT
>NW_017256018.1:179593-184238 GCF_001594055.1 Mycetomoellerius zeteki
CGTAATCGTACGGAAATGGCTTGCTGCGTAACGCTAAGCTGTTCTGCAAGCTCCTTTTCAGTTTGCGCAGAGTTTATATCCAGCAGTGCTTGCAATTCGTCCGTTTCAATCTTTTCAGGGCGTCCAGCACGCGATTCATCTTTAAGACTGAAATCTCCTTGGCGAAACTTTTGATACCATCTTTTACATGTAGCATGACTTACAGCGTTCTCTCCATATGCAGCACAAATCATTGCAGTGGCTTCAGTAGCATTTTTCTTCAGATGAAACGGACGGAAGTGGACGGAAAATCGAATATGCTCTTTTGTTATTGCCATCGTGAACACTACTGATTTTTGAGGTTATGTGCATCAAACGCCAAACCGTATGGCACTTTAGAAGGCCAAATGTTAACGCTTTAAAACCGCAAAAGGGCGGGAAGATATATAAAATTTAAATTGTTATTTGGGTGGTATGAAATCGAAAGCTCAGAACTTTTTTGTATACCTAATATATTTTTAGCGAGTTGAAAGCTATTGCTAATAAAACCTTTTGCTGGAGGCAAGCTTGTAACTAAGATTTTATGCAAGAAGGTTGCCAAATTATGCAAAGGACTTCCTATAGATGAAATAATTATCCTTAAAGGATAACCATCTTTATGTACTTTAGGCATTCCATACGCTCTTGGTAAAATTGGGTTTGCAATGTTAAGACGTCTGTATTTGGACTCACTAATTATCTCCTCTCGTTTTCATCTCTTCAAAATATCCTTTAGATTAATTATTATTCTGTTGACCGGGTTAAGTTTAATATTTATATAAGTGTCAACGTCTCTGAGCATCGTCTCCATCTTCGCTATGTATTCCGCCTTGTCCATTGCAACCACCACGTTACTTTTATCCGCATGCATAAATAAAATATCCGGATTGTTAATAAATTTTTTGGTTAATAGGTATAAAGACCAAATCTTTTTTTCCATCTGTGTTTTATTTAATGTGATGTTCTTCATCAACGGTATAATTTTGTTTCTTAATTCTGTAATATTAGGCATTTTTGTTCTTTGAAAATTATATTCAATATTCTTAATGAGGTTGATGGTGGCTGTCTGGACATTGCGCAACGGTAAGCAAAATTTGTCTCCCAGTTGTAGCAACGCTTGCACTTCATGTGGAATGCAAACACTGCTCAGATTCACAAACCAATCACCATTAGGTTCTAATATGTCATATTTTTCTTCCAAATATGTCATCGCTGTTATATTAATATTAATAGTTTCAGATTGAGTGTTATTTAATGGTTCTTGGAGTGTAAATCCGGCAGGAGGCACATTTGCATGTGGATTCTGATTATCTATAATATGCACAGTCTGTTCGTTATGCTGCCAATAATAATTAATGTTGTTAATGGTGTGTCCCCTTACCAACCAATCAAATTTCTTGTTTAATCTGTTTTGATGTATTGTGTAACATCTATTGAAAGCTATGTTTTGCCAGAAAATTGGAGTAATAGTGAGCTTAACAGATAGAGTCTTATTATTGTCACACCCTTCCTTTCATACGAAAAACTTAGATAAAATAATCAGAATATTACTGAACAATGGCTATCCCTTGAATTTGATTTTCTCCACCATAAATAAAAGGTTACGCAAGAAATTTTCTAATCAGAACAATCAAATAGCTAATAATAAAAAAGTAGAAAAGAAACAAATCTTCACGGTGCCTTTTATAGCGGGTATTTCAGAGAGAATCAAAAACTTTTTAAAGAAGACTAACATCATATAGTTATAGTTATAGATATAGTGCGTCAAGAAACTCGATGAATTCGTACAATAGCATTGAAAAGGATCCGAAACGGGATTGAAACAAAAACTTTGGAACAAATAAAAAATTATTACACATTGACACCATGTGTTTGGCTTCATAAGGCATCAATCTTAATGACAGAAGCTTCAAAGATATTCTTTGAAAATGAAAATTCCATTATTTTCGAGAAGTTGCTTCGCGACGTCTAAACAGATGAAAAAAATATAGATGTAATATTTTATGATGCACTACATACCCAGAGCCCATCAAAATATAGGTGAGGGATAATTTCGACGGTTATTTTGATAGTATTTATTACTTAACAAGAATTAAAACCTAACTTGGCTGAAGATCTTTAATACTATTGTTCGTGTAAACATAATTTACTGCTAAATACAATAATACTTATCGAATATAAAAAATAAGTATCCAATTTTTTAATGTGTACCTTTGAAACAGATGCCTCAACGTTTTCACAATCCCACTTCTCAGTAATCGACGAATCCTCAGACAATGGATCGATATCTATGGGTTCCTCAAACCTGGCAGGTGTACCATCGCACGTTTCTAGATCCTCTTCGAAGTACACAGTAGACTGGGTCTGACAATCGACTTTGCCTAGCAAATGTCCATTAGTACTCACAATTATCTCTTCATTGACAGTCTACAAAAAATAGATAGGAATCTTATAAATACAGTGGTACTGATTGACCTCAATTCAAAGGTTTGTTTTTTTATTGCTGCACTAAAACTTTTTGCTTTTACGAAATTTTATACACATATCTATTTTGCTTTAAATACAAAAAATATACATCAGTTTAGCTATAAAAAAAAATAGACATCAAGGCTATCTAATTCTTTACCAGATTTTCCCTGATATTCTCATGATTTAACGGAGATGCATGTTTTAGTTCGTTTTCCATAAAATTAAACTTGGTGATTATTCCTTGGGACATCACTTCCCCAC
The DNA here is from genome assembly GCF_001594055.1 of Mycetomoellerius zeteki. Taxonomy (NCBI): domain Eukaryota; kingdom Metazoa; phylum Arthropoda; class Insecta; order Hymenoptera; family Formicidae; genus Mycetomoellerius; species Mycetomoellerius zeteki. The sequence continues at coordinate 182,342 of NW_017256018.1, forward strand.
AACCATATGGCTCGCTGGTGACCGACATTCCCAAGGATAATTTAATTCGACTATTGTTGTTGAATAATCATGGTTGGTATCTATAAAAATACACGAAAGTTAATAAGTGTGTTAATTAAAAGTATATTTAAATATTTTAGTTAAATATTAATGGATATTGAACATGTATATATATATACATGTTTTATAAAATTTATGTACTTATAATTACATATATTAATATATATAAATAATTAAAACATTAATAAGTGCCATACTGATAAATGTTAATTATTTAAATTAATTTAATATATCTTAAATATATGATTAATTAAAAGCAGTATATTCAAGTGTTTTAAATATTAATTTAGACAGGAAGTCTATTCGCATTGCTTGAAATCCCCGAAAATTTTTGTACTTAAATATATATGATAATTATTAGATGTATATTAAAACGTTGAAAAGAAAAATGAAATAAAGATGCCATGTGCAAAAAATGCAAGCAACACAGAGTTAATTGTATATCTTGAAACGAGATTAAAATTACAAAAGTGAGCAAACCACTAAAACATTTACAATTTCATTGGTTAATATTTATTCATTATATCACTTTTAAAATTTTCATCTCACTTGCAAAGTACAGAATTGATTCCAAAGGCCTGTTCTTTTTGGCTGAACTTTTGCACCAGTTCATCTTTCTTCCTTTTCTCTCCAGGAGGAAAAAAAAAGGAAGATGAATTGCAAAAGTTCAGCCAAAAAAAAACAGGCCTTATAATACACAATCAACCTCCAAACTGTTCTAAATAACATATGCATGTCTGTGTACGAATACATGCATATATATATGTATACATATACATGTTTATATAATAACACACTTCAAATATTAATAAGTTCATGTATGGTGTGATCTATTCTAATATACGATGGTAGTATTTTAATATTCTACAAGCGGCGTTTTGCGTAAATTAGCGTCATTAAGATCCTAATCACTGACAGCTTTCACTGGTAAACAACGTCATTATTGTTGAGGAAAACAGCCGTTTACATTTCTACTTATTGTTCCTCGTTCTAAATAAGTAAACACGGAACCGCGATCGTCGCCCCCAAGAAAGATACCCTCGTAGTCCTAAGTGCGTTGCGTAAACCGTACCGCTTGGAGGTTATGCTCGTCTTGCGATCGCGAGTCAGGACGAGGAGGTAAGACGGGATAGCCGAGGTGCATACTTGCTAGTGTACACAAATACGCGCACGACGGGCGCTTTTGTTTTTCCCTTTTGAGAGAAGTACGGCGTGTCGCACCGGCATTCAACATTCACCAGACTTGTGACAACAAACGACATAACACATCGCACAACACGGAATATAACAGGACCACTGAAGTCTGAAGTCTAAACTTCTAAAAGTTCTGAAGTTTAACCTGGACTATTCCGAATAGCGCTGATTGGAATAGCGCTAGTTGCCTCAATTGCTGGATTCACACTGCATCCGATTTACATCGTACTCTCTGCAACCAATCAGAAAACAGGATTCCGATGAATTTTGCTTCGTATTATCGGAATCCTGTACGCAGTGGGTGCATTCAGTACCACGACCGCTCACTGAGCGCTCAGTGAGCTCTTGAATTTGTTTGGTCTATATTTTTAGTTCTAACGGAATATGCCAATCAGATGCAAGAGCTCACTGAGCGCTCAGTGAGCGGTGTAGTACTGAATGCACCCAGTGTGAATCCTAAATATGCCTAGTTTACATTAGAGACACCATAATATAGACACCATAAAAGAGACTGGCATAGATGGGCTAATTTTTAATTGGCTGGATATGGAATGGCAGAAGCCAATCAAAAGTCGTGCTAGTAATAGATGATAGTACAGCCCGAATTCTGATTGGCTTCTGCTTTCCTACTTTTTCTGCTTTT
>NW_017256018.1:184451-184697 GCF_001594055.1 Mycetomoellerius zeteki
GCTGAACGCAGCCATAGTGTCTCTAGTTTACATCATGTACTTGATACGGCTTGCTTTCCAGCAAGGACGGATACTAACTAGTAACTTTCTATTGAATTATCTTAATTTCGGTGAGGGCCACTGTCACCAAGCTCAGTTAACTTAGGGCCAATGGCTGCGTTCAGCAGACTCAACAGTTTTGCAACCGTTTTATGATTGGCTGCGTTCAGCAGACTCAACAGTTTTGCAACCGTTTTATGATTGTCT
>NW_017256018.1:184803-185066 GCF_001594055.1 Mycetomoellerius zeteki
GATAGGATCATTCTTCTAGATCTAAAAGTATGATCCAATTAGCGCGAAGGAAACTTCCAACAGTTGCAAAACAAACGTTCTGCTGAACGCACCCAATAGGTGCATTCAGTATCACGACTGCTCACTAAGCGCTCAGTGAGCTCTTGCATCTGATTGGCATATTCCGTTAGAACTAAAAATATAGACCAAACAAATACAAGAGCTCACTGAGCGCTCGTGGTACTGAATGCACCCATTGTCACCAAGCTTCGATTAACTTAAAG
>NW_017256018.1:185585-263015 GCF_001594055.1 Mycetomoellerius zeteki
ATAGATGTCCTTGTTTATCCTGTATATTAAACAAAGATACCTATCGTATAGGTCGCGGACTAAGCGCACGGTGTAAACGTAGCCATTGGCTCTGAATCGTGTAAACATACATGATATGTGTATTTAATTAATCATTTTGATGCATGAATGCATATTCTACCAATTTAGTACATCATTCTTTAAATATATTGCTGAAATTAAAATAATTTAATAGAAAGTTACTAGTTAATACGCGCATCAAGTGCTCGGTGTAAAAGGGGTCAATAGGTCTGTTCGCGTTGTATGAAATCCCTAAATATTTTTGCATTTAAAATAGCTGCGTTCAGCAGACTCAACAGTTTTGCAACCGTTTTATGATTGTCTGCTGAGATAGGACCATTCTTCTAGATCTAAAAGTATGATCCAATTAGCGCGAAGGAAATTTCCAACAGTTGCAAAACAAACGTTCTGCTGAACGCACCCATTGAGATAGATATATATTTGGCCTTGAAAAGAGAGAAAGCGAAGATGCCGAGTGCCAAAAGTGCAAGCAACGCGAACAGACCTATTATATTGACCTAAAGTGTCTTGCACTCAAATCCTAAGCTAGAAATAAAATCTCTTCGAAATCTGGTTATTTTTTGTTCTTCCTGGATTTAGTTTGTACGCAATACTTGCGCATCCTGCCTGGCAATATGGAGTTCGATTCGACGATGTGTTGTCGTGGAAATGCGAGGTTCGACTGAAGGTAATAGATCGACGTTTCTACTTGTGTTGTTTGTTATATTTTTTATATATTGTTAAATTCAAACTGCTCGAATTTTAGTGTCCAGTTAAACTCTTCTTACATTTTGAAGAATGTCGGAGTATAGGCATAATCTTACAATACTTGCTATAATTGGCGTAACATGATTGATCCTGTGGCATTCCAATGTCCAGATTGTTTGGTTGATTTTCAATTGTTGAACGAAAGTTCGAATTAAAGGGAAACTGTTAATTTGATCTGAACAAAAGGCTCTCTTTTGAATTTTCAGAAACACTCCTGTAATGTTCATAACGCATTACGATAAATCGTTCCTGGTAAAGACGTGATTTTCTATCATTTGCAAAATGAAATCGAGGATTGTTGTCCTGGGCCTGTTTATGCTCTTTGTTATGGTGATGTCCACATCGGATACTAAAGAGCGAAAAAAGAAATCGTGGAAAAACAAGGACAACATGATGTTCATGACGGACGCTGACGCGGAGCGTTTGCTGGAACAGTGGGAAGTATGGCCATTACATTGAATTCTTAGATAAAACAAAATTCGTTTTTTGTCTCTGTTTGACTGTTATATCAATAAGACGAAAGCAACGCGAACGAACTTTTTGATTAATGTGATATCTTAGGCAAACGATGAACCCCTGGAGCCAGATGAGTTGCCGGAACACTTGCGACCTGCTCCAAAGATAGATATCTCCAAGGTAATGTACCATGTTACATGAAAATCTGAAACCATCGTTTAATCCTCTACTGGCAATGTAACTTTAAAGGCACTGTCGAGTTTTTTTATTGTAAATTTTGATCAATTTAAATCTGTAAAAAATAAATAAAATACAATCCAACTTCTGTCATCAGGAAGGCTCATTGTTAAAGTTTTGACAAATATGTAAGAATTTTTCCTATTTTTGTATAAATTGGTAGAATCAAAAATTTGTTCTGTTTCTCGAAGATCTCTGTTGCTGAGGAAAAGTTAAAATTCATGTTGCTGGCAGAGCGTTAAGATCATGCAAATATATAAATTCATTTGTTTTTAACGATCTATTGCAGCTAGACATAAAAAATCCCGAGAGTATGCTAAAAGTGACAAAGAAAGGAAAAGGCGTTATGATGTTCGTAGATCTTCAGTCAAATGTCTCGGAGGAGCAAGCTGACGTCATAACGCGTATCTGGCAGACTGGCCTACAAAATAATCATATCACTATGGAAAGGTACAGCATTGTTGCACCCAAGATATGCGCAGGCACTTTAAAAGCATTCCAAGATAGGAGATTAATTAAAATATTTGAAATGTTTACTGTGCAGATACCCAATTGAAAATAAACGTTTCATATTCATGTTTCACGACGGAGCTCATGCTATCGATGGTAAAAATTATTTGCTACAGCATCCTGAAGTGGCTTCTGTCACGATCGATGGACAGTCATATTATCCATCGCTGAAGGAGGTAACGATAACGTATTGACGAAATCTTAAAGTGTTTGTAAACTTTCTTATGTGAGAAATAAAAGAAACGTTTCTCTTTCTAGGGAGAAAGCATTATAATTGACGAGTCAATGAAAAAGCCAAGTGCCAAGAAATCGAAAAACGAGTTGTAATCTCACGATTAATTTCTTAAACATTTTCCATTTGTCTATTTTTGTACAAAGTCATACTTTTGAGAAATATTGTTTTTCTACTTTGTTTACAGGAACCAAATTGTTTCTATCAAGCGTTAAGTTTACACTGTACGTTTATTAGTTTATTCGTATAATAAATAAAATATCTTATAGATACTATCTACATTCGAGAACGTATATTTTTTTTAATAACTCAAGTTAAATTCTGTAGAAAGTGTGGGAGGGCAACAATAGCGTCATACTTGTTCGCATTCACTTGGTTGTGCTAGTCTTGCTGGCGGAAGACTCCAGTTGTCCGTCGTTCATCGCCTTGACCTCTCGCTGAAGTTCCTTCACCACGTTTGCAAGAGCATGTGGATTCACCCCATTCTCGCACAGCCTGATACAGATACTCAAAGTGGTCTGATCGAGATTCGTGTTCAGCAGCTTAGAGATTTGGTAGAGAGTCTGGAACGTCTTACGAGCGGCGTTCACCTGGTGATTCACAGGCTCCGGCATACTGGCTCGCTTCCGGTCCTTTCTAGGAACGAACAGAGCATAGTCGCGTTACAATAGACATTACTCTGATTTGTCGTCATTTTTGGAATAAATTTTATTGTGATTCAGAGAAGTTTTTTTTTAAATATAAATAACCATTAATTTGTTAAATGTAAATTTAATATAATGTTTACATTATTATTTTTATAATATATCCTTAATATAATATTAAAAATATTTAAATATATTTAATAATTTAAATTTAATATTGAAATTATTAAATATTAACAATTTAATGAATTTATGTATATTATACATAAATTTATGATATTAAATTAAGAATACATTTTTAATATAATTACATAAAAAATAATATATGTATATATTTACATTATTTTCCTAATTATTAATATTACAAATGTTCTTAATATTTAACAATTTAACAAATTTATGTAATATACATAACTTTTTTAGGTTGTTGAATTTAAAAATATTTTCAGGGAATCAATTATTAGAATTAGATTATCAACTCTGCCCTTTTTTGTCCGAATAGCAACTATGCAAGGATCGATGTTCCAAAAATGAGACGTTGAAGGCAAGCTATTTTATAATTCTGAGAGAAAACGAACAAAGCTTAGGTTTAACAAAGCTTCCTTACGATAGATGAAGAAAAATAACCTCTAAATCGGAGGTAAATCGGAGGTTAATTTGTCTCAGGTTTTTCTTACGACTAAAAATCGTTTACCTATTTAAACAAGACATTCTCTGTCTCTTTCCACAAATACTCACTCGTCGAGGTTGGACAGCTTTATGACAGGAGGTCACAAACATCCGTTGGAAAAAAGGGATCGTCTCGTTCCCAGAAGCTGAAGGCCGGAAGGCTGAAGTTTGCAGAAATGTGCAAAAACCGCGATGTAAACACGTAAGTAAACACAACCTTCGTGTGGCGTACATACACAGATAGAGCTAGGAAATAATAATAATAATAATATATCACATGGCAGCCAACCTACCACTGACTAGAGTCCTAGATTTATCATGTAGGACTTACCCACATTGTCTCATTATTTTTGGTGGCAGGAGACAACAAATAAGAAGAAGAAGAATGGTTGACATCGTATCAGTTACGTGATAATTAACAAACAAAGTTAAAGTACACATTTTAAGCATTCATGCACTGGAAAAAGTCTTTGAACTTTAATTAAAAAGTCTTTTTAATTAGAATTTTGATAAATTCAATCAGAAAAATAGAAATCCAGAATATCCAGATACTTATAGTGTCTAAATCTACCAAACATTCTTGTCGAGATAACCAGAAACTCTATTATAATAATCAGAATTCTCATTGATATAAGAATTTGTTTTGTTGATACAATCTGAACATTTTTCTCAGGGTAGTTCATCTTTAAGACCAATCTAGTCTCTTGTTAATTTGTGAGTATTGTTGGTGAAAAAACTAAACACTTCACTTATTCTATTTAATTAACTCTCATTATTTATCGCCTCCCTGGTGAAAATTTTTCTCAGAATTTTTCATATAATTTTTCAGAATTTCTATATAATTTTATATAACTTTCTCACATTTTTTATACGAATTGGAACACTTCTCAGAAAATCTACATCTTTTCTCAGAATTTTTCATATATGTTACTTATGAAATATCGTAAGATTTCTAAGATTTTTTGTAAGTATAATTTCTGATGAAATGTTATAAAATCTAAAAAACATTTAAAAATATTTTTTAAAATTATGGGATGAGAAATTTCAGAATGTTTCAGAATTTAGTTGTATGAAAAATTCTGAGAGAAGATGTAAACTTTCCGAATATTTCTGAGTATTTTTGAAAAATATTCCAATTCCCATAAAAATTATGAGAAAAATTTTCACCAGGACTATCTATTTACTAATATTGCATTTCAAAGTATGCTTTTGTATTTTTGCAGTGTGTTAGAAATCATTTATTAGCCGAACAACCATTAAAATGGAGAAAAATGAAGATGATAACAAAGAGAGTTACAACAACAGTGAAAAGGAGGAAGACGATCTTCCTTTTGGTAGCAAAGAGAAGACTATGACGGTATTGAATGATCTCTTTAAACATGGACAGAATCTTTCTTTTAATAGCATTCTGGGCACGTCTATGGACGAACGCCAATCTAAACTGGATTCAGCGCTCGAATTGACACAGACTTTCCTCAAGAACAAGCCTTCGATAATTGGTTGGTTACGCAGTAATTTGTTCGAGGAATCCGAATGTAATATACCTATGGCATTGTTGTTCATTGCATTATACGAGCAGCATTTATTGCCCTATCAGAAAAAAACAGAATGCGACTTTAGGTATGATGTAGAGAGCATCGTCCTTCTTTTAACTCTAGAATGCTATTATACATATATAAATTTTACTATTTCATATATAAAAAGTGTGAAAATTTTGTGTCACATTAATTAAGAGTGGTCTGTTTCTTTGCATGTAAAATTTATGTATCAATATTGTATGCTCAATATTGATGGTCTTCTAGAATTAAAAGTATCTTCTATTATATTTATGTATATTTATGTATATTTAACTTTATTATGTGAATATTTAAACATTCAGAATATTACAAAATCAAGGATAATAAAATTTCAGAGACTTTGTTTTTGTAAATGCTTAAATATGTGTTTTAAGCACTTTTTACGTGAATATTTGAACATTTAAAACGAATTAAAAACCGATTAAAAAATGAAGACGAATTCCCTATTTTGTTATTCTCCATTTTTGTCTTATTTTTTTTATCATTTAGAATCAATCCTTAAATGTTTTCCCATCTGCTGCCAAGTATTCTATATATATTTAAAATAGTGTATGTATATATATATATATAACATGTATTATTTATTTAATTAAGTCTATTTCATATCATATATTTGTTTTTGAGTCCATAAAATTACTGAATAATTGACGATAACTGATGTATAATTTTCAGTGAAATATACCAGTTTCTTTATAAAATGACGACGAATCAGCCAGCACCACAGCTTTCACATAATTCCGCGATTGTCTTACACAAACTATTATCAGAAATAATAGAGGAAGTATGGCCAAACACACAGCCGGATCTTCTGAGATATTTAAGTAAAATACATATCTACAGTAGATCGCCAATCAGAAGAACATATTCGCGAAAAAAGTTAGTTTCTGTTATTTATATTAATCCTTAGATATCGCCTTTATGATTAGATTTTAAACCAAATTTTATAATTTTTTTCATATACATTATTATTTAATTTATTTATACACAATGGTGAACTGCGTTCACCTGTGTTTAATAATTATATTATTATCGAATGTATTTTTGTTATAGAATGAATACTTTTATGCATTTTTAAAAATAAAATTTTATTGTTTTTGTAATTATTTTATAATACACAGTGTACAACAATAACACAATCGAAAAATATAAAAATCTTTAAATGACTTCGCATTTACAACGTTATGACGTTTTTAAACGTCTTGGGTATCTGAGGATTAATTTTTATAGTGATATGGCTGTCTAAATAATCGTAGCTTTTATTTCAGGAATGATACTGGATAGAAGAAAACAGCAGCTGTTCGTCTTAGATCTAATTAGGGTTGGTAAAAAACATTTTAAACGTATTTTAAATAGTTTAAAACATGCTTAGTTAATGTTTTTATGTTTTAAATATTTTTTTATAGTACTGTTTAAAGCAAAGCTGGGATTTAGTTGCACGTTTCAGCCGATTTTCAGCGTGATTCCTGCCCCTCATTTCACCAACCCACGTACAGCCTAAATGCAAAAAAAACGGCATTCCCAGCTCTAGTTTAAAGTATATTTGTAGTATTAAAAACATATTTATACAGAAGAAACAATATATTTCATTTAAAAAAAAAATATTAGTCTTTACCAACCCTGTATCTAATAAAATTACATAAATTGTAGATTTATAATCTCGAATTCTCCAAGTTTAAAATTTTTTTTTGGAGTTTAAATATTAGAAATCCTCGAAAGAATTGTAAGACTTGGAAATAGATTACGATTTTATATTGTACAGTTATTGTTTTATATTGTACAGTTAATACGTCAATAATAATTATGTGATTTGTTACTTATTGTATTATGAATTACTGAACAAAATTGTATCCTATTTTACGAGGAAAATAGGTAACTTTATAAGAAACACATCTCATATAAATGCATGTATCCGTCCTTTAATTCTCTTTAAAATTAACATATACCGATATCCTCATTTCCTAATTCGCGCTAATGATATCAGGGTTAATTATTTAATATTTCCCAGGCGTCGTCTTCCGCTTTCGAGTTCCAATTTTGTTGTGCCTTATTGTCCGTTTCGAAATTGATCAATGATTCTTCTCTTCTCTCCGCCTTTGGTTGTCTCTTCGAAGTTACCGTCTTGCTCGTTTGTTTCGTGTCGTTGCCCCAATCCCAATCGCAGTTCGAGGTGTTGGAAGAATCTCCAGCGGAAATGTTGCTTCTGAAATAAACAAGGAATAAATTTTGAATAAATCGATTGTATTTTACTAACACAGGCTTATTAATTGATAATTTATTAAAAATTTATTTTTATATGTATTATTAGAAGCTTAGAAAGTACGTACTTTAAACTGGAGCTTCTTACAAGAGACGATTTTTCGTTGGAGCGATTCGATATTAAATCGCTATTCTGATACGTATCAGAAGAATACTGATATCGATCTGCGGAATCATATTGTCTCTGTTGTTCCGCTGAATTGGTCCCAGCAATATCACCCCATCCTCCCCGTCTTGTTATATCTCCAACCTGTGCATTATTTTTTTTCTAAATTTCTTTTCTCTTAATAGGACATCTGCCTATATATATATATATATATATATATATACACACATACATATACAGGGTGTCATTTTAGGAGTGAGCACCATCTGAATTTGTACAAAACACAATTTTTGTTACGAAAACTCGTTAAAACTTTTTCTAACATATCGTTTTTAATATTGTTATTAACTTTTTAAATAGCTGCTAAATCTGAAACTGTTTTTCGATCTTATCTACGGTTTTCGATATTAATTTTAGTGTTTACTTGATTTTAGTATATTTTTCATCAATAAAATTAATTGATACATAAACACTTTATTAAATTTTATTTATACTCATTAAAAATTACAGACTTTCCTCTTTTCAGTGCAATTTTTATTTTTTCAATAACTGAATACTTTCGAAAATGACAGCCGATTAGTTTCAACACCTTCTCGTGGGACACCCTGTATAACTTATGATAATAACTTCTAATAATTTAATTTTAACAATAATTAAAAAATAGGTAACAGAACAGAAAAAGCAAACAAAAAAATTTATACCTTTGTAACCAAATGATTGACCTGGGCTCCTACGTCCTCTAATAATGTGCCATCACGAACCTAATGATTTAATACACAGAGAAAAACGAAATAAAAATGTCTTAAAAATAAGAATTATAAATTCGATAAGGAATTAATGAAGATAAATGTACAAAAATAACGATAATTAATATATCTCGCGTTTATGCTCTCCAATAAATTTATCCGTGGCGATTCTAATAATCAAAGATAAATGAATGGGTAAAAATAAATGATCAATAAGAAAATAATAAAAAAATGAATTTTCAATCCCTAATTGGTTTACATTTGAGAGCCTTTCTCGAAATTTGTACACTTGCCTTCTGCGTCGCGAGTCCTCCGATCTTAATTGCATTCTCGGTAGCTTTGCTTGCTATTTTTGACGCCGAGGAAGAGAATATTGACCATCCCTGTAATAAGTAAGAAATAATAGATTAATTTTAAATTAAAGACATTAATGGCGAATTAAAAGCACTAGTGCGCAATGGTGCATATTAAAGCCGTTATACACTGATTTGAGTATAAAAATGAAATGAAATGCAAATATTTCGAATTATGAAATACATATTTTACCTAACAATACAATAAAATGTATTGAGTATTTCGATTTAATCGATTTTTATGTTTATTTATAAACATATCTTTACGTTATTTTGTGTACGACAACTTTCAATGTGCACCAGTGCGCACTGAATGCATCCAATCGAATTCGCTATTAGTGAACGTTAAAAATCGTACACTCGCTAATGATGATACTGCAGTGTCGAACAATTCCTGGGACGAACTCTTGGGTGGTGGATCCATCTGATAGCCGAAACCACCGTATTTACCGCCTTGATTAGGTGGGATATTACTAAAACGATAACGTTATAATTATTTCTCCTATCTTAATGCACACTTATTCTTACAATGCTATCACATTTTTCGGTTCTCATAAACTCTCCAAATATTTAAACTTATTCACTCCTTCGTTTTTCAAATCTATTATATTTCCCATTTATTTGTACTCTTAATTGTTCCATGTTTTATAATATATTAAATATTGTATCATAACGTCTGATATAGAAAATAAAAGTCAGATTATAGACTTACTCTGGACGACCGGCATTTTCATTCTGTTTCTTTGCAAAGAAGGATTCCGTCTGCATCTTCAGATTATTGGAGTCCATATTTTGATAAGAAGGAGACAGCTCGTTCTGGTACGAATATTCTTGCTTATTTTTAATGAACGTCGAAGGCTGGAAGTCCTTTGCTGTCGAACTGCTTGGACTCCAAGGTTCTCCTTTCGCCAATGTAGCGATCTAAGCAAAGAAAAGTATTTTTAAGCGAATAAAGCAACTCTAAAGGGACTCAGAGATAAAAAAGTATGATAAATCTCTTTACCTTATCTCTGTATAATGCCGCCGCCTTTGTATTATAACGCTGTGAGATGGACATAGATTCGACCCAGTCGGATTGACTTTTAAAGAACTCTCGGGCGTTTCTATTGCCACCGACCTTCATCTTTTCCAGTTCTACATCTTTCCACTTGTCCATAGAGACAGAACGGACAAACGATAAGTGTACACCTAAACCACGATGCTTGCCTGAACACTCCAGGCATATCCAAATGCCATACGTCACGGATACCCATTGCGGATTGTGGTTGCCACATTCGAAACATTTCTACAAAATGCACAAGTATGTATAAATCTCACACAATCGTAAAGAAGTTGCAAGAAGCTATTAATTAACTTCATTTTCTTAATAGATACATATTAATGAAAAATATACTACATATTAACTCAAAACATTGAAATGTTTATTTTCTGGAAAATTTTGTTCTTTGAGTTATGTTAATGAGTGATATCTCAATTCTATGCAAAGTGCTGAGATAAACGATAGAAATTATATTTACCAAAAAATATAGAAGTTGAAATTTAAATTAAAAGATCTGCATTAATTAAACATTTGACTAAAATTTACCTTAAAAACACTAAATATCTAATATCTAATCTTTATAAAAACAAGTGAGAAAGCACTTGATATTCTTTTCATCTGGCTCTCAATCAAGCTTACATTGTTCTCGTCCTTCGGCTTCAATTCACTCAGCACTCGTCGCGTCCTTGGACTGGCCATGGTCACATCAGTTAGTTGTCAAAGGCTGAGGATTAAACTTAAGTTAACAGCCAATCCACAAGTTATGTAGGTCTGTTTTCTAAAGCTGAATCAGTATATTTTTTTGGAACTTAAAATGAAACAGGTGTGTTTGATAATTGGTAAAAGCAAAACAGAAAACTCTAATGGTACAGAAATAAAAAACAGATGCATTGAAGCAGAATATTTGGGATCTAACAATTTCCTTGCGTCCACAGTTCAACATGTGGGATAAGCAAAAATAATTGAGGCATTAGGCCAGATAGAAAATTGAGGAATGCTCCGAAAATTCAAGTTCATGTTCAATATGAGGCATCGATGAAATGTCCTATATAGCATGAAATATTTCAGAAATATTTCGCTGCAAGATTTAAATGATAAAATAATTCCGAAATTATTCATAAAATATTTCTAAAATATAAATATGACGAGGAAGTGTTTTTGAAATATTCTTTTTCTTACAATGTTTGTACAATATTTTTAAAATATTTTTGTGAAATACTTTAACGCGACATTTTAAAATATTTTATAAATGTATACGAAATATTTCTATGTCAAAAAATGACATTTCACATAAATATTTCATGCCGTGTGACATATATAATGTACCTCGCGGCTGTGATTGTAGCTTCGGTGTGCGAGAAAGCAAACGGAGCAATGATTGAAACGTGGGAAATTCATCGCGGCATTCCAGCAGCCCTGAATTTCGGAATGCCGCGGTATCGTTAACGATCGTTACGCGAGTCATGTGCGATAATTGACAAAGACGTTCACCTCGAGACTACGAAGTCATTATATCGAACGGTTCTTTCTTCCGGGACGGGAGGATCGGATCCTACGTGGACATATTGCAAAAGTCGGACACGATTTTTGTACCCTGGGAACCGAACTGCTGGAAACTGGCGACACTGGCGTAAAGCAATTGACGTCACGCGGAGAAGTTAGGTTAGGTTAGGTTAAGTCATCGCCCGCTGGTGATAGCCCGGGAAATTTCTAGCTGTACGTAAGTACAATATCCTTCGTATTTCTATCCGATGAACAAAATTTCATTCTATTAATTCTATTGATTTAATTCTATTAATTCTATTGATGCGAAGTCTATTCCAATGAAATAGTACGGATATCGCTTTAGATTAAGTTAATCGTAGTTTGGTTGAAGGTGATATCCTCCCGATAAAAAATTTCCTTGATGAAAATGTAAAGCTTGTCGAAGCGTCAAAGAAGTGCGAACAAAGAATTTTAACGTTTTTTAAACACTTCATCGACTTTTCATTGACTCTTAGTGGTTTTGAATAAACCTTCGCGATGACAGCCGTTCGCGAACAGTTCACGAATTATCATGTAATTACACTACTTTTACACTCGATCGACCATGATCGGCGCAAACTAACGGATTACTACTTGTAAATATTACCAATCCGTAGAAAATAAAACTATGGTGCCTCAAAGGTTTTTGTTGCTACCAACATTACCCCCTCTTTTTTAATGAAAATTGTCGTGTAATCGAATATTCATACATACCCCCCGAACTCTCCCCAAACGCTCTGTAAAATGTGCCCGAACACATCTGTCACATTTCCCACACGTTAAAAAATTTTTTTTTTCATTAATGTTTCCCAAACGCTCCACAACACTCCGCAGAATACACGGAGCATTCAAATATGCTTCGTGTACACTTCCAGGATACAGAAATAAAAAAATTTATTTTAAAACAGCGTCATTGAACTGTACAGCGAACGTAAACGAAGCGTCGTTGAATAGTACACGACACCGCCACCAGAGGGACTTACCGAGAACTAACTTCTCGAATTTAAAAAACCGCACAGACTGGGATAAAAGACGTAACGTTAGGCCTGTTCATTTTGGCTGAACTTTTGCACCAGTTCATCTTTCTCCCTTTTCTTTCTAGGAGGTAAAAAAAGGAAGAAAGATGAACTGGTGCAAAAGTTCAGCCAAAAAGAACAGGCCTATTGAAAGATTTTTCAGTTGTGTTTTAATGAAATAATTTTTTTGAAGTAAGCCCCTATAAGGTCTCCAAGATAAAAGCATAATTTTTTTAGATGTTTACTGAATGAAATATATTTTAAAATATATTATCATTTGTTTATCAGGAACCTCGATCAAATTTTATTCACGTTCGTCTAAGAACTCGACGATGCTTCGTTTACGTTCTCTAGACTGTCTAATCACGCTCCGTTTACATTTAACGAACATTGTGCTCGTGCTTGCCGAAGAACTTATCTACGCTTTATTTATGTTTCTTTAACGTTTGGTTGACGCTTCTTTTACGTTCTATGTTCCAATTTTCGCTTCTTAAGGGTTTTGTTTAAGTTTCCGTTACTCCCCCTTACACTATCTTTACACTCCAATATAACGCTTTATTAACACTCGCTTTACGTTTTATTTACATCAAAGCGGTAAAAAATTTATCATGCGTGAATATGTATAATTATGTATAAACATATGTACATAAACATGTATAAACATTCATAAACATACATAATTTTATATGAAATATGTCCATACATTCTTTTTTCTCTTGTAATATTACTTTTTAGTGTAATAGAAATAATAATAGCAATTTGAAAACATTAAAAATAATTAAAAGGGTAATTTTCGCACTATTTGTTTTAGAAAAACTCAAGTTTGAAGAAATGTGAATGAGCAATTTTTTTTCATTTTTCCAAACTTGTTTTTTTCTAAAACGAACAATACGAATACTATCCCTTTAATTATTTTTGATGTTTCACATTACTATTACTATTTCTATTACACTAAAAAGTAATTTTACAAAAGAAAAAGGGATATATGAATATGTATAGACATATTTCATATATAATTATACATGTTTATGAATATTTATACGTGTTTGTGTATGTTTAGATATATTTATACATATTCATGCATGAAAAAGTTTTTACCGAGCCGTAATAGTTGAGGTCCAGTTTCACAACTTACGGTTTATATGTAACTCTTTAACTATTTAACTAACTAACGGTTAAGAGTTAACTAGTTGTGAAACTAGGTCTAATGTTTGCTATTTGTATAACACCCCCTTCCGATTTTCCTATAGTTTGTAAATTTCCCACACAGCACAAAGCTCCGATTAAGTTCCCAGGAAGTTCATTTTGCTGAGCTCTCGGGGAGTTTAAAAAGAACTTCCTACGAATCAAAATGAAGCTCCTAGGAAACTCTCGGACATAGGAGTTCCCGGGAGTTCTTTTTGAAGCTTAAATGAAGCTCACAAAAATTTTATGAGCTCCCGGGGAGCTCCTGGAGAGTTCCCCGTGCTGTTTGGGTTGTGTATTTTCATGCATAGAATATATTCTGAGAAGGAATTAAAATAGTCCCCAAGCAGAACAAGTCACGATATAACGTCAAAATGACATTAAAATGAATCGGAAATGATTAAAAAATGGCTTTTAATGATAATTTTGGATTCATTTTGATATCACAATGACTTGTTCTGTTTGGGTCGCTTCTACCAACGCAGTTTAACTTTAATGTCGTTCTAGTTTTAAGAATAAGAAAAATATGAAGAGTAAGTTGAACTGAGATTAAAGTTAATCTACATTGATCATCAAGTCCCGTTTTATTTTTGAAGTTTTTTATGTCGGTAAGTTAGAAAATAATAATTTAATGATAATTTATGACTGCTGATGTTTGTTAATGTTGTTAGTTTAAAAAACTTTGAAATTAAGAAAAAATAAAACGGCACACTTGAGCGATGATTTTCTTTATCAGAATATATTCCACATAAAAATATACAAATTTCCAAAATCACAGGAAAATCAGAATGGTGAGATGTTACATTAAATTATATTTACTGTCTACATCCTTTTCTTAGAATCTTTCATATACATATATAAATTCTGAAATATTCTAATTAATTTTTAAGAGTTATAAAATTATTTAGAATTCTGAAAAATTCTGAGCTTTATATAAACATTCCGAAAAATTCTGGGAAAAATTTTCACTGCAAGGATTTTTATGTTCTTACAGAACTTGCTAGAATGTTAATAAACGTTTTTATTTGTCTATATCTATCTTCTATGTGCCATGAATTGATACATCATACTGATAACGACAAACACGCGACCACAGATTCATTAAGTAAACTGCGTGCGATCGTAGTTATGTTACTTGCACGATTTTCTATAAATTAATTATGCGAGGGAGTTGATATGCAAAATATACTCTAATTAAACTGACAATTCTACTTGTTTTTGGGCAATCCGCAATGTTTCACACATATCTTGATTTGCGAGTGATTATAGTTTTGGTTATGATTGTGATATAGATAATTAGAATAATAGTAATGGGCGCATATAAATAAAACATAAATATAATATATATTTTAAAATACATTAGGACATTATCGTAAATTGGAAGAAATATGTAATATTATAACAATAACTCTATTATAATTCTTAGGCGTAAAATACGTAATAAAATAATATAGGCATAAATTATATATAAAGATACGTTAAACGTTATTACTACAATATTATATTCTATTCGCATATATATCGTAATATGCGTAATATATGCTTAAAGTCACAAAATTAACACAGCTCTAAAAGCGGTACAATCGCTACAATTTAACGCCTTAATTTTCTGCACGTTTCTTTTACTTTAAGCGGTGTTTACAATGAAATTTTAAGGCGTAAAACTTAAGCTTTAAATTCTAAACTGTAAAAAATTGGTCAATCACAGTCGAATGTGAAGAGAATAATTGGCTATGATTGGTCAATTTCTTACAACTTAAAGTTAAAGCTTAAGTTTTATATCTTAAAATCTCACTGTAGACGCCGCTTTATGGAAAACAGAAGTCTCCTATAAATATATTAATTTAGGGCTACTGAAGATCTCATTCGTACTCAGTATTTTACGACGTAACGCTAAGAAGAAGTGAAACTAAGCTTAGGTATTTACAATTGTCGGTAACCAAGACGGACTAAAACAATAAAGCACACTAATAAGATGGCTATAGAATTAGGAAAGCTGGAGGTTGCTGCGTTCGCCTTCCAGCAGACGTCCAGCTTGCAATTTGACGCCAGCTCATCGAACTTGCTCTTCAGGAACTCCCAATCGCAAAGGCCCACCTGACAGCCATCATACCGTACAAGTTTCTCCCCAAGAAAAAATATCACTTTATTGCTGCTTTTAATGTCGTGGCACCTGTAATATACATATTTTTTACAAAGATTAGAATTTATTGATATTTCATTTAAAATGTTACGTATAGCTGAGTTTAATACTGATTGACTGATTTCGATCAAAGATAATTTAATTGATTCTTTTTTTTATATTAAAGTTAATATAGTTAAATCAAATTTAGTTAACAGTTTTATATTTAATTTGCTTACTTTGGGGCTACCTAAGATATCTTAACTTAATAGTAGTTTCTGACACAACTTAAAAAATTTTAAATATCAGTAATAAAAAGACGAACACAATTTGTAAGTAAAATAAGTAAAATTGTAGTCAAGATAATACAGTCAAAAATCGATATATACAAATAAATAATTTCAAAATTTGTGAATTTATAATTATAAGATTGAATATTATTAGATATTTCAATTTATAGCGAACAATTGACTCTACTAAAAAATCGATCGGAGATCAAAATCGATTGAAATAAATAATAATAAATAATTTTCGAATAAAAAAAATAATCGAAATGGAAATTCCCAGACAGCACAGAATATTTATGATAAATATTTATTAATATTCATTTTTTTAAATGTTATATAGATATTTCATACATATTTTATGTTATTATAAAGCTTTATTCAAAATATTATTAAAATATAGACTCTAAATATTTTATGCAATATTTATGATAAATATAAATAAATATTTCTAATAAGTATTTTTTACTTGGATTATAATGTCTTATTAAGTATTTTTATAGCATTTACTATAACATTCATAATAAATATTTCATAATATTTATAATAAATGTTTATGATCTGTGCAATCTAAGACCACAAAAAATATATTTACAAAATATTTAAAATAAATCTTATAAATATTTATAAATATTTTGTAAATATTTTGTAAATATTGTGTGCTGTCTGGGTTAATGAATGCGGGATAAGGGACGTGTATATTCACTTATAAAACACTGCAACGAGATTCGCAGCGAAGGACGACATGATTGATGTGCGCCATTGACGTCTAGCCATCTCTCTGTAATTGTAGGCGGTTAGTCGTGTCTGGTCTTCATTTATGCCTATCGTGGTTAGAAGATTTTGCAGGCTGATGATGTCGCTGAAGTAGAAGATACCCATGGGCTCGCCTGACATCTCGTTACGCGCTACATTCCTGACGAAAAAAATTAATATCTCTGAATTCTTTCACATTTCTAGAGTTCGACCGAAATTTCGGTTTCGGTTTCGGTTAGTTTCGGTAAAAAATCAGGGTTTCGACCGAAATTAAGAAAAAATTTCGGTGGATAAACCGAGAGTGTATAACTCATTCATTAAACTTAAGACAATTTGAGTACAAACTTTGATGTGATCCTAATAATAACTGTGATTTGATTTCTTTAAAAGTTGAGGATGCAATATTATTATATAGTTAGATATTTTAATAAAATCTTGTTTTTTAAAGAGTGCATATCTAAATTTGTCATGATTTCTGAAAATCATACGGTTTCTATAGAATTAATCCAAAAATGTCGATTTCGACTCCGGTCGAAAAAATGTGACTCCGTTAGCTTCTCTTTTTTTTTTTAGTAAGACTAATTATCTAAGTTTCGGTTTCGGTTTCGG
This sequence comes from Mycetomoellerius zeteki, assembly GCF_001594055.1. NCBI lineage: Eukaryota > Metazoa > Arthropoda > Insecta > Hymenoptera > Formicidae > Mycetomoellerius > Mycetomoellerius zeteki. The sequence continues at coordinate 202,714 of NW_017256018.1, forward strand.
CCGAAATTGAGTGACAACTGAATATTCGTTTTCGGTTTCGGCCGGAGGTCAAAATGTGATTTCGGTCGGATTCTACACATTTCTTTTTTCTTGTTAGATTATTACAAAGTGTAGTCTAATATCCAAACTCCAAGCGCTATCTTTTAGCGACTTTCCTTTTTACTCTATTCGAGATTCGCGAGTGTAATCCACACAAAAGTCAACAAAAAATCAAAATGACTTTATTTTGATTCTTAATGTCAATTAATGTCAAACAGTCAAATTTCTTATCTAAAAATTATCATTTTGACTTTCATGACATTAAAATTGACTTGGTGTGTTCCTTGGGAAGTAGACACTTACATAATTTTAAATATATAACCTTATTTCTCGAATTTTGACCTCCAAAATAAAAAAAAAATCATTCAATTATGTTAATTTCAAACAAAAATACATTAATTTAAAATACAGTGAATTTGCGAATATCAGGAAATTTCAGAATGAATATTAGAGTTAAGACATTTTTAAAAAATGCGATTATAGGCGAAACGTCTGGTAACTTGAAATAAGAAATTTGATGGAGGAGAATTTTAATAGGATTCTTATAATTCGCCAAGTGCAACGAGACTCGTTGCGTTGCAATACCAGAAGTGTTGCATCATGTCGTGCAACAGAGGACAACCCAAACGAGTGTTGATATCTCGCCCATAGCCCGCTTTGTAATAGTAGTCGAGATCCTCTCTGTATTCCAAAATGCGGAGTTCCTCTTTGCTGAAGACGGCGCACCAAGGTGAAAGTTCGGTGACAGACCAGGCTTTCTGGTATCGACACGCGTCATACATAGCGTCGATCCTATCTGGAAATATTAGAGACCTTTCGAAAGTAGAGATTTTATATAAGCTTTACATCTCCTTTTTTAAATTTAAATTTCGTTTATTTAAAAAAAAATTACAGCTGTTTGAATTTTGAAGTTCATAGCGCTACGAACTTCTGTCCCAACCCAACATTTCTGTCAATGTAGATTGATTTCGCAATCACGGTTTAATTTACTCTTCATCTTTTCCTAATTCTTAGAACTAAGGATAAACTAAGAAAAAGATAAACAGCAAATTAAACCGAGATTAAAGTTAATCTATGTTAGTAGAGACGATTATTAGTCAAATTTAATTTGCTCTTTCTTTAACAATTTAATCTTATATTTAACATATTGTGTTTGTCGAACGTAAATTAATAATAAACAATTAACGATTGTACGTACCAGCGGAAATATTATACAGAAAACCGATTCGTCTGCTGACGTTTCTCAGGAGATTCTGAAACTCCGGTCCAGCGTTAAATTTACTGCGTTCCGTATTTTCGAACGATCCCTCGTTCTCCTCATTTTTCCATACGCCACACGTTTTGTATGCCTGGGAGATTAATTAGGTCAGATAGATTAAGGTAAACTTCCATTTGCCATTTTTATGCTTAATATGGGAGTTATGCAAATACACTTCACAGAACAATATCAAATAATTCTGTTTGTGATATATTAGAATATTAATAATATTAAAAAATATTACACAAAAACATGCATTAATATTTTATATAATATATCACGAATAAGATTAATTATTTTTAAACTAAAGTATATTTGCATCTAATGTTAACAATTTAACAATTTTACGTAGTTGAGCTTTATCATTATTTGTAAATCTTAATTTTCTTATAGCGCATATAATTAAAACGTACAGTAAGTAAGGTATCGTTCAAGGAACTCTCTTCCAACAATACGGCAGATTTGCTTGCGAACAGCCCTTCCAAAAAAGATGTCATGCTATCGTGAGCCTCCGTGGCACGGAACTGAAAATCAATCGTGTCCTATATCGCCTCGGCTGCTTCATGATTTGCTCGATTGACATTTGCTTAATGGAATCTAGTTAATTAACGCCCACTTTAGACGATCTGTAATTTGCGTTGGAATTTCAAAAAAAATTCTATTTATTATTAAACATGCCACGTAATGCGAAAATGTTCAAAAAATTAAAAAAGCTTTGCTTAATGGAATTACATTTGCTTAAATCTATTTAATTGAAATCTCTAAAAGAAATTTAATTATCTATTTAATTAACGTTCTTTAGATAATTTGTAATTCGCGTTAGAAGTTAAGATAAAATTCTCTTAATTTAATTAATTAATAAAATGTATCATTGAATGCTAAGTACATTTGAAGAATGAGAAACATTTTGATTAATAGAATAACATTTGCTTAATGGAATCTATTTAATTAATGGTAACTTTAGATGACCAATTCGTGTTAGAATTTAAGACAAAATTCTATATTAATTAAATGTGATTAATTTTATTAATTTAAAATACGTCACGGAATGTAGAACACTTTTGGAAATTTAAAACGGTGTATGAGATTATAAATAAAGTTTTATTCTGAGATCTGAGAGCGAAGATGTAGATCGTCCGATTAAAATCAATATTGATGCGTTTATATAGCAATAAACGATTATGAAGAGATACTTTGTAATTAGCGGATGTAATGTTGAAATAGTTGGGTTGCAACAGTTCTGGGAAATTGCTCTGCAACCTTCTCGCCAGCAGCTTCATGTCTTCCACTCCTTGCGGTGTTAGGACTTCCGCCCTCTGCGGCGACAAATATTCGTTCGGCCTCCATCTTCGTAGGTTATCCAAATCTCGATTGCACATGTGACCCTCTGCACGACAAACGAGACGTTTTATAGTACACTTTTGGAGTCATGTCAAATTTTATTCACTTTGAATTGTGAGAAGAAGATACATTAAACGTTAATAAATATTTATTTGAATAGTTATTTATAACTAAACGTTAATATAATATATCTGTAAAAAGATATAATATAAGAACTCCTAATATTTGAGATGATTTTTAATTCTCACACTTTTTAGATTTTATTAATTTAAATATTGTAAAATCACGAAACGAGGAAAATGTTGTTGAATTTGATACAAATTTTAAATTGATCTAAAAATTATTGCTGTCGATATTTGATATAAATTTAATAAATTTATGTACACACAACAGAATATGGGAGAAAGGAGTTAAAATCTATATAGGACGATACAAAAAAAAGAAAGAAAAAGTTAAGAAAACGAAAAGTGTGAAAAACGCAGAAGACTTAAAGAAGGAAAGGTCGACTTACCTTTGCGCTCTTCATGATTCTGGAGTATCTGCTCTTTGAGTTCAGTTAAAGAGACGATCTTGTCGATCTCCTGTATAGTTGGACAACGAGTGCCGTGTGTCGCGAGCATCCAGATTTGCACCGGTCGACAATCTGTCGAACAGAAATGTTGAATAATAATTACAACCTTATTTTCCACCGAACGCCACAATGTCAATGTTTAATGAAAACATGATGATTGTTCTGATTAATACTAATAAAATATAATAAAAAATTTTTCTTCATTTGAAAAGAAGAAATATTCACAAGAATCACAAACTTAAGCTAAAAGGATCAGTTTCGCCAACTTTCCTTTTCATCTATTCTTTTTCGTTGAAAGGAAAATAGTTGCAAACACTATAATTTTTTCTCTCAATGTGAACTTTTTAAGCAAGCAAGTACTGATCGTTTTGGTGTTGATCAACGTTGAGAGGTCCAAGTCAATCCGACTTTCGGTACTTACTGGGTGTCTGGAACCGGGTCTTGCCACCGTGAACGAAGTGATAAGCGGTCTTCGTGGCCATGTACAGGTATGGGTCATCTTCGTCCGCGAAACAGAAATCGACATCGCGTGCGAGCACGTGGACGCTCGGTGAAGCTAGGAACGACGCGACCAACAACACCAACAATGCGGACATTATGCAGTGAAAGTCGCCGCTTCTGCGATAAGAATAATAACAAGGATGATAACTCTGCCAACGAATAAATAGAATTAGCCACGTCCGATGTGGAAATCAAGAGAATGTAGAAGACCACTATTGTCTAAACCGGAAGTACGAGATTTCTTTTAAAGCTTCGATTTATGTTAAATCTAAGAGGCATTATGAAATATTGAATGACAGGATTACGTAAGGATGTTTTTTTGGTGAGTGATGTAAAGCGTTTGACATAAAGCGAGCTATTAATTGTGTAAAAATATACACAAATAAATTATATAACAAAAGATATTCTGGTGAAAATTTTTGCTTAGAATCCTTTAATTTTTTAGAACTTTTATATAAATTTCAGAATTTTTCACAATTTCGATATTTTATAACTTTTTAGAAAATTTCTCAGATTTTTTAATTTTAATTTGCAATACTTTTTGAAAGTACTGAGAAAGTCTATAATCGCTATACTTTTTCTAAAATTTTTATACAGGGTGTTTGGAAAGTAATGAAAAATCTTTCGCATAGGGGCAGAATGGACTAAACTGAGAAGAAAAGTCCTCTACCATTTTACAATTTTCACAATAGTTAACAAGATATTAATTACTAAAAATTGTCGAAAATATTAGTCTTCAATAATTTTTTACTCAAATACTATTAACTTTACAGAAAAACTGTAAGAGACAAAAATTGTTTATTTTCTTTTCATAAGGTTCTGAGAATTTTTTTCAGAATTTTTTAATACCGTATTTTCTCATGTTGGTAAAAATAAGAAAATGCAGTACTAAAAAGTTGATAAAAAATTCTTAGAGCTTTATGAGAAAAAAATAAACAATTTTTGTTTCTTTCAGTTTTTCTGTAAAGTTGATAGTATATATGAGTAAACAATTATTGAAGACCAATTTGCGACAATTTTTAGCAAGCAAATGGTACTTTTTATATATGCCGTTTTACATTTCACGAACGGTTGTGTGCGCCTTCACCTCCTCCCAATTTCAACTAATGATGCCACACCTAACAAAATTTCCACGAGGTACAGAGTTTGCTGATAATTAAAAAAAACGATACTCCACAAGAAATTTTTAACGAGATAATTAAATGGCACGACATTTCGTGTGCCACTCTATAATTGCGATTGCTTTTTAATTTACTGCCTATTATACATAAAAATGTTTCTTTTTTATTCACCATTCATATACTTATATATATCTCGATCTTTTATAATTATATTAATATTAAAAATTTTCATAATTTACAGCAGAACGTTGACATAGTTCGTAAAATTATAAATATATAAGGTTACACTATTATTAACAATATAGCAGTAATAATTTAAAAAATGGAGGTCCTAGTTGTCATTATTTTACCATGCAATTATAGTTACAAATACCGAATACTTTTCTCTCAAATTAATGAAAAATCTATAAGATTTTTTTATTCTAAATATAATATTCGAAAAAAATTTATAGGTTCTGATGAAGTTTAAGAAGTATTTTTTCGAAATCTTTCTAAATTTAAAATATAAAAAATTCTTAAGAAATATTGTGACATATTAGTCCTGTTCTTTTTATCTGAACATCTCTCTCTTTCTCTCTCTCTCTCTCTTCTCCAAAGTGTAGAGAAAAAGAAGAAAGATAAACCGTGAAAGAAATTCAGCTGAAAAATAGACCTATTTTACGAGAATTTTTTTCACAGAGTATAAATTAGGATACCTACATTTTTAATAATATTTAGGAACAGATTTTAAACGTCGTCTTTCCATTCAGAATTTAACACATGTACTTAATTTATCTTTGTTCCCACAATATCGATCAAAGCAGCAAGTTTTAAGCAATAAACATGACATCATAAGTTTTGCGGTTTATTTCCAGTATTCGGGTAATATTGCAAGTTCCGCGATATATTTAGATAACGCCTCAACCTCTCCGGGATTTCTCTGAAAATTTCACGCATGAAATAAATTTTCGACAGTGAATTTCTCGCTGATCCTGACGCGGAACGTCGAGGGATCTATTCGCGGAAAAGCGATTTTCCTTTCAAGTTCCGCGGACTATCGTAAACCTACATTTCGCCGCCGGCTGACGACATCGCGGAATGTAACTTATTACCAACTCGAGGAGAGCTAGCGTAACGATGTAGTCGCTCCGGCGATTACATAACCGGAAGTGTGTTCGCGCACGTATTCGCGCTCATTCGCGCCGAGAACTGCCGCGGCGAAGTATTAACGCGATAAATTAACGAGAAGATGATAATGGCTGAAACGCGGATCCGCGAGAGTCACCACAGCGTCTCAAACTTCATTTCTTCCTATCTCTTTTATCCGTTCGATCTTTTAATCGTCGAACGTTGCGCTCCGCGCGAGAAGATCTCCAAAGTAGAACAGATTACGTCAAAATGACGTGAAAATTAATTGAAATAAAGTCTCTGTTAAGACTCTGTATGCATTGTAATGTACATCAAATTTGAAGACATATCGTTTAATTCTATCGATCTCATTTTGAGATCTGATGCACGTAATAATGTATACGTTGGAAAAATAGTCAAAATTTTGAAAAAATTAATTGTTTAGTATGAATTACTTATTAAAATGTGCGAGGATTGAATTAAAAAAATTTTTTTAACTTGCGGTTCCAATAAAATCAGGAGTCTGAAGGAGTTAATAATTACTTTGGGGTCGTTTGGATGTCATCACGACCTTTTGTTCTACTTCCTAGATAGAACACTGTGTTATAATAATACCATATGGACCTCGTTTGTCAATTTCCAGTAAACACCAATTAACAGTAACACAGCGTTGGTGTTATAATTTCACGTTCAACAGTATAAGTGGGATATAATGTATATGTTACGTAATAGTTACATTGTTGAGTGTGAAATTATAAAGGTGCCTCTACATAATTCGCAAATCACAAAACGTAATTCGCAAACGCAGAATGAAAATTTGTATTTGTTTTTTTCATTCCGAGCGGTTGATTTTTATCTGCGTGTATCTCGCGTGCGGTGATCATTCTGTGTCAACATTTGCGAATTATGTAGAGACACACCTTAATATTGATATATTCTGTTACTCTTAGATGATGTTCACTGAATTATAAGTACTTATAAGTGATAAATGAATTTATGATGATGTTCTTATGATATTATTACAACTTTCTACCTAGGCGGGTTTGGTATCTCGATTCCGAAGAAACACGATTTCGAAGAGGGCGAAAAGGATTGAAAGGAAAAGTAGTTGTAAGGTTTGAAGAGGGCCATCAAATGAGCTACTAAAATTTTAGGTCCAGGGCTTTATTGCCCAAATAGACATACAACTTTTATTTGAAACATTTTTTCCCAAAACTAGTAGTTTTAATTTTTCATATCACTTTTGCAATATAGAACACTTTCTTGTTAGTGAATTTACTTACTTTTGTAACTTTCATCTGATTTCAAGATAACATCGACCTCTTGTACTGTATGGGATTCAAAGGGCTCTCGTGGACTCTGAGGCTTCAACTTCCGCGAGAGGGTGATTATTATATTATATACGTGGGAGATGAACGCGAAGGCCAAGGCCGCCATGAAAGAGAAACCGTCGTGATAGTAAAATTACGCCGTGCGCATTACACAATAGTCGTGAGAGAAACCGGTTTTCAGGGTCTAGACAAGAGAAGGAACATCCTCGATGTAACATTACAATTAGTCTTCGGGATCTCGTGAATGATGAACGTCATCGCTCGGTCCAGAAATAGCCAGGACGTAATAGACGATAACATAATTGGAAGCGGCGCGATTAATGGAGAGACTTCTTCTTTTGCTTCTTATACGGTCGCCATGCTACATACTTGGCCTACTTATGCTTAATTTCTTCGTCGTTTGCGAATACCGTGCAAGTACCGCCGCCCGTGCCGCCTTTAACGTCGGCTGCAATCTCGTTTCAGTGCGAAATCCATTACGCTGCCTCGAGCGTTGCTTTGACGATGGTATAAAGCGCCCGCGGCGTGTATGAGGAAAAATATTTGCAATTTATTACGAAGATATTATTTATAAAGAACATACACTGAACCAAAACTGTATGAAAATGCAATAAAATATTCATTATGAAAAAATAATGAAAATTGGTCCAATGAATTCTCATAATGATTTAGATTATAAAACTATTACTAGAATTCATTGCAAGAATGAATATATAGTTGTATAAATGAATCCAGTTATTGTATCAATGAATTAACTGCATTAAGTCGGACATTGATTAACGATCATTAATTGGATCAAAAATGAACAAAAGTTTTTTCAGTGTATAATCAAGCTTGCACTGAGAAAAATGGTCTGGTTGGATTAAATAGTAATTCTGGTGGAAAATGAACGAATCAGAATTTTCTGATTAAATCTACTAGAATTCTAGTTGAGATAACAAGAATTCTAATTGATATAATTATTCTGGTAAAAATAAGAATTCTAATAGATTTTACCAGAAATATTGTATCAACCAGAATTCCGGTCTCAACTAGAATTCTAATTTAACCAAAAAATTCTGATTCGCCCAGTTTCAACCAGAAATTTTTTTCAGTGTATTATTATATAAGTGAATATCAATTATTGTTAAATAGTTACTCTTTAAATTCTTTGAAGTGCAATCTCACGCTAAAGAGTGAAAATTGCTAGCAAGTCTTGAAAAAGAATGGTTCAATTTTCAATCTCGGTTTAATTTACTTTAAGAATTAGAAAAAGATGAACAGGAAATTAAACCGAGATTACAGTTAATCTTACATTGGAACCAGAGTGAGATTTCACTCTTCAGATTGAGATTTAAAAGTTTTAGAGAATAGATACGTTCTAAAAATATGGGTGTGAATTCAACACCATGCAGTGTCTATATATAATTCTCACCGCACGCGCGCGTGTTGGTGTTAATATTAATATATTAAATATTATTACTATTATTAGCATGTCAAGTAGAACACAGAAGTCATAATAATATCATAACCTAACATCATCATGACCTTATTTGTTATTTCTACACATACTACTTAAGTTTATTTTTAAAATGATGTCGTATGACATCATTATGACTTAATTATGACTTTGTGTTTTACCTTGAATGGTGTTAGAACTTAAAAAACTCTTAATTTCATACCAATACCATGACGGTGTTGATGATATTTGTAGAATATCAATACCATCGTGGTGTGGACAACTCATAGTATTAAATCCACACAAACATTTTTTTTTAGTGTAGTTTAATTTATTACGCGTTCTTGAAAGGATGGATTTTTTCAAGCACTAAAAACACAAATCATACAAATAAGAATACATTTTTACAATGAAAAGAATGTATAATAGAATAAAATAGAATGAATTATAATTAATTATCACGCAAGAGAAAAAGAAAAATAAAAAGAAAGGGAAAGATAAAAAAATTATTATAAAACGAAGAAGAGATCAGAATAATTAGCAAAAAGGAAAAAAAGAAATATTATTAGGATATTCGAGAGAGACTAACAGAGAAAAGAAAAGGAAGAGTTGAGTAATAAATATGTGAAACAAGATCTTTTAATGGCAAGTTCAAATGATTTTAAACCGTGAAGAGCGCGTCCTAAATAAATAAATAGCTTTATGTTAAAATATTACCGACGACATTGCGCTTTAGAAAGATGTGCAGCCTAGATCGAGGAAATATGAATATTCATATCGAAGAAAATGCAGCCACTGCGCACGGATGACGGCAGGAATGTGCAACGCAGATACAGCTGACGTGTGCTCACGCGTGAGAGGACATTTGCTGCAATGACAGGAAAGAATAGTCAGCTACGGTTATTATCATTGTCGTTTTATGAACAAACAGCAAATTGCGAACGGTCATCCTTCGCCGGCGTAACAAGAATCGTAACAAAATAATCGAAGCTTCGCGTTCTATGAAACGAGAGGATACAAAAAAATTCATACATTAAATTTACGTGTGTTATACCGATGATTCACGATTTTTTTTCATCGACTGACCTTATTTGAGATATATTCTGCGCAAAGTTCTCCTTGGTTGTCTTTTAGACGTATTTATTATGATTTCTAAATCCTTGAATATCTCTTTAGACTCCAAGCAGTTGTTATGTTATTTTACTGTTACTCTGCTCTGGGAAACATTTTTCTTAGAGAACTCTTTAGATAATTTTTCTGAATTTCTATGTAAATAGAATTTTTATATAATTTTATAACTTTTTAGAAAATTTTTTTGACTTTTTTATATGAATTGGAACTTTTTAAAAATGCTCTGAGAAAGCCTACATTTTTCTATAATTCTTTATATACGTGTGAATTCTGAAATATTATAAAATTTCTCATTCAGTTTTCCAAAGAATTCGTAAAAAATATTTTCAGAAATCTCTTCATGAATTTAAAATTTGAAAAATTCTTAAAAATAAAAGATGTTACGAAAATTTTTTTATTTCTTCAAAATTATTGACGGCTTCTTTTAGAATCATTCATGAATTTTCTCAAATTCTTTCTTGGCTTCCTGCATTCCTTTCAAAGTTTCTTCATGCGATTCTTTCTAACTTCTTTAAAGTGAAATCTCACTCTAAGGAATGAAAATTGAGCCAGTCTTGAAAAACAGTGATTCAACCTTTATGCCCCACCAATGTAAGATTAACTTTAATCTAATTTACTCTTCATCTTTTTCTAATTCTTATGCTCATTTCTACCAATGTAGTTAAATTTTAATCTTGGTTTAACTAACTCTTCATCTTTTCCCAGTTTTAAGAATAAAAAAGGAAGAGTTAAGATAAATCGAGATTAAAGTTAATCTACATTGGTAAAAAAAAAGGGCATTGGAGCTAGAAAAAGATGAAGACATAGTCGAGATTAAAACTACATTGGTAGAAAACTACGGGCATGAGAGTGAGAGTTTACTCTTCAGGGGATCCTAAAGCAAAGCTCGAACTCCGACAAAATTACTAGATGTCGCTGTTTTTCCAGCATATCGACATGTCTTTATATACTGCCACACCAATATCTCACGCAACCTATGATACATTCAGTCGTACATTCGTATCAATTTTCGTATAACGAATTCGTCGCGATAAAGCGTCTAAGTGTAATTCTAAGAACTCGACGTTATTTGTTCGTGCAAACTACGTGTTTGTGAATCATTATTTCGTAAATACAGGTTACAAAATTTACGTATCAAGCAAATGTTGTCACGACTTGACACCTTGAGACGCCATGTTACAATAAGAAATGGTAAAAAATATATCAATTTCGAAATTTTTGGTCGTTCTCGGCATAAACTCCACCTCACAAACACGTATTAATGCGTATACTTTAATCCTGGAAAAGGATTTTCGAATCTGTGAAAGAGAAAAAAATGTATTTGTTATACAAAAATTATACGATTTAGTCGGTAATACAGGCGGCTTTAGGATCCCCTTCAGAGCGAGATTTTCGCTTTAAAAGTTTCAGAGAGTTAAAGCATCTATTTTTTTTTTTTTTTTCAATTAAGCCGAGTGTTTCCCCAGCAGAGATTCCTTCTCGATTGCGGGATATCACGCGCGGCAATAAATGTCGGAACGATAGACGGCGCGCTCGCGACAATTGTTCACGAAAGTAGGACGACGACGTTGGTCACGCTCGATGGTTCTTGGTGCAGGAGAGCAGCGGTAATTATTTGCGCGTATTTATTCGCTTGCAGTAGAATCCCGCTCGATATCGGCGATCAGGGATCCTTGAATTACGACGACGTCTGGAAAACGAATTTATGCCCGTGTCACACTACGCATTGGAGACCGAGGATTGCGAATTGAGGATTAGAATTCAGCCAATTAGAACGAAACGGATTAAACTTAAAATTACCTGATTGGTCGAATTCTAATCCTTAATTCGCGATTCTCAATCTCAAATGCGTAGTGTGACACGGGCATTACGGCGCATTTTCGCGCTGCACCAAATTGCGAAAATTTGCGAAATCCGGATCACATGCACGCGAACGAGGGAAGAGGATGGAACGACGCACGATTCGCCGCGTGATATTTAATCCGGAGTGCGAATTAAATCATCTCTCGCGTGCGTTGAAACGCGATATGGTAATTTCACACGTTAACTCGGAGGTCGCGAATCGAGCGTTTCCGGATTAATTCACCGAACAAGACATTCGTCTTGCGGATCTAAGAATCGTACCGTCCCAGAGAATTCCAAATGGACTCCGAAAATTTCAGACTGAGGTTCTCAGAGCGTTAAGTCAGTTTCAGGAGTTCGGAACTCTGATTGTGAGATTTCGTGAGAAGTTTGTTATTAATTAAGAATTTTTGATAGTTAACATTGAGAAAATAAAAAAGGCGAGAAACTCTGAAGATCTACTGAAGCATTCAAAGTTCATTATTCATTTGTCTTCAGCGTTTAAACGATTTATATCTCTGCTCTCTAAATCTGAATCAGTGGATAGTCACTAATTACCATACTTGCCACTGATAATCACTGAAGTTCAACTAAAAAGAAAGAATGTTTGAGCATTATGTAACTAAAATACTGATATTTACACGTTAATTTCAATCTTCCAATACCACATTGAAATTAAGCAGTAAAACAAGGTTAATTAGATCGCATAATAAATTAACTAGGTTTGGAATCTCACATTTAATTCATTGATTACCAATGGCATATTTGGCACTGATATCAGTGATTATCCACTGATTCAGATTTAAAGAGTGGGGTTTATCAATATTAACCTTTAGATCGCCGGTATTAAAGGTTATCAAAACCTCATTGAAAAGTGTAAAAACATATTTGTATCAAGGATATATCTTATACAACGTTTCCATCACGGCTTGAGCCGATATATCGGCTTTCTGGCAGGGAAGGTTATGGAAAAATGCATATAATGCATATATAATGGTTTTTGAGGTCGCTAAATACCGTAATGAGGTCAGAAAATGATAATTTTGAATGCTGAAGCCATTATTGCATGTAAAACAGCAGCAAAATAAATCTTGGGTAGAACTCTCCTTCGGCTTTACCCAGAGCTAACGACGTGGACGTAGAGAGTTTTACTAGCCCCTTTTTCTTTTTTATTTTTTGTTTTTTTTGAGTTTTTTTATTTAAAAAAAATTTTTATTTAAAAAAAATTTTTTTTAATTTTTTAGTTTTACTGATAGTTATACTCAGAATGGTATAATTGAACTCAAATATAACGTTTCAGGCTATATCATGAAATTAAAACCAGCCAATTCGGTTTTCCGGCGGTTTTAATAAAATTCATAGAAGATTCCAATGAATAAAATATTAGATCGAGTCATCAACAAAAATATCAATTTGAGATCAAGATTAATAATTTAAGAATAAAAATTAAGATTAATAATTCAACAAGAGTATCAATTTGAGTTCAAGATTAATAATTCAAGACTAAAAAATCAAGATTAATAATTCAATAAGAGCATCAATTTGAGATCAAGATAAATAATTCAATTTTGTATTTAAGGTGTTTAATATCTACACTTAAATTTATAATGACAAATTATATCCAATTTGCGTTATTTAAAAAAAAAAGTCGCCACTGTTCTCTTTTAATACGTTAATTTAACTAAAACAAATTAAAGGAGTCAATGGAGTTAAACAGTTTAATGCGGGAAAACTTATTAAATTTTACTTAAATCTAATTTATTATTTACTGAGTGAAGACATTAATACTTAAACGTTATTTACTTGGAAACTAATTACAGAAATGGATTGATTTACGTTTGGCATGGGGGTTAAAAATAACAAAATGTTATTCAATTCAAGGGATTAAGTTACCATTTCTATGATATGTATCTAACAGTGTAAGATCAGAATGATTAACACAGAAGAAGAGCTTAAAAGATTCAAAAACAAATTTGTGAACGGATATTTTAATAAGTTTCTTCTCACATTCTGATATTTTAATGAATTTCTTCTAATTTTCTTTTAACTCTGATATAAAAAGAGATACAAAATATTTTCTTATACGTGAAGATTATATTCTATTTTCTTTCGATATAAACTTGAAATCTTCGCGGCACAGACTTGCGAGAAACATGTCAAACAATCATTATTTCATTTCGTTTCTATCAGATTGATTCACATTTATCTATCAGTATTGACCCACGCGGATCCACCTTAACCGGATATGTCTTGTTTATCTTCGTTAATTCCCCTATACGCTCCTAAATTCTTTGACCCATTTTTCGGAACACCTTCTATTTTCCGATGTTAAATACCAGCTGTCTGTCAAAGGCTGTTTGGCCTACATTAAAAAAAAATGCCTAGACAGCACACATATCCAAAATCAGGACATAAGACAACTTAAAACGACTTTGAGCTAAAATTACTTCATTTAATCATGTTTTAAATTTATTGATAAACTGAGAAAATATTTGCTAAATCTTAATACGTATACTTTTAAATAGTACTAACTTAACTACTTACAGTAAATAGATATTTACTCAAAAAATGATAATTAAATCAAATTACTACTATTCAAACAAACATTTATTAAAACTTAGTACATTTTTTAAGTATATTAATATCTGTTATTAAAGCACGATTAAAACATTAGTGACAAGCAAAGCAATCGAGAATTCAAGTTGTTCGTATTACGTACGAGATTGAGGAATGCTTGTGATCGTGGAAAAGTATCCAAGAGGAATATCCGGGACGTCGAAGAGACAGAGGCTTGGGATCAGAAGACTGACACTTGGGACCTCGAAGTTCAAGGAGGACTCGGCCGATCAGGCTCGACGAAACCTGCTCGACGGAAGACTGGGCAATGAATTGCGACACGGGCGTAATTGACGGGTGGACTGCCTCCAATGTAAACAACGTAAACGTGCGCACCTTCGCGATCGCGAGGTAGCGTTCAACAAGCCGCCGTTCGCCGCGGCGGTTCGTGTTGCACTGCCGCGCGAGGTCGTCGAGCCTCGTTGCCTCCTAGATAACCAACAGGCACCTAGACCAATGCCTGGTGGTCTCACGTTCGAAACACGCGATTTCTTCGACCCATCAGTTAACGCGACCCGGTTAAGGATCTGGTTAGGGCGTCGTCATTCTTGCCCCAGTTATTAGCTAGAATAGATAGAGTCTCGCAAAGTGAATAAGTAATTAAGGACATGAACTCTAAACGTGAGCTCTAAAAATCGTGTAGAAATGCAAATGTAACGATCGTGCGAAAGAACATGACAAGGCGTAGGTTTAATTTAAAAGGTTGGCTAACTGGAACAGATCTTCCTCCTCTTTATTGATCAAACAAGTGTTTATTGTATGTACCGCAATACGAATTACAGCGTATGCTTTAGTTTAACCTTCTTTATTTTAATTTAGGACATGGCAAATTAGGCGAAATGAAGAAGTTTCTTTTATTGTTCAAGTGATTTGAATTAGTCGAGAATTTATGTAATTGTATATCACAATTGTGTACTCATTGTGACGTATCGCAGCTTTTCAATTGGGACTGCGTCCCAATTTTGCTTTAAACTCTAATGTTTTGCACAAAAAAAATTAAAGAAGAATGGAAAGATCTTTAATCATGATCTTTTTTGACAAACAAGTGTCTATTATATTTATCTTAGTTTTTTTAAGGAAGAAGCTTCTTTTATTGCCTCTAAGTGATTTAAATAAAGTCAAGAATTTCTAATCGTATCCAAACAGAACAAGTCATTATATAATATCAAAATGATGTTAAAATGATTCCAAAGTGATCATTAAAAGTCATTTTTCAATCATTTCCGATTCATTTTAATGAATCATTTTAACATTATTGCGACTTGTTGTTCTGCTTGGATATATACTACTGTACGAGGGCAAATCAATAAGTACCCATGTTTGAAGACAGGTGACGTTGCTGATGCAAGTTGGCATTACCATCGTATACTACCATCTTTCAAATGACGCCATACAAAATTTCAGAGTGATTCATGCAATAGTCTTGATTTGACAGCAATTCGTAGTGAGAATGTTTGATGTTTTCCGATACAATGGAAAAAGAACAATATCGATCCGTGATTCGCTTTTTATTTTTGGATGAAAAAACGTGCGAAGAAATAAAAACGAAGTTGGATGCCGTCTATGGGAACCCTTCACCATCTATGACAATCGTCAGATATTGGTTCAACGAATTCAAACGTGGTCGTTCGTATGTTTTTAATGAGGAGCGCCCAGGCCGCCTGGCAGACGTGGTTACTGAGGAAATCGTTGAAAAAGTTCACGACATGATTCTCGCTGATCGCCGAACGAAAGTGCGTGAAGTAGCAGAGGCCATAGGCGTGTCGTATGGAACGGCATTCAATATTTTGCATGATAATTTAGGAATGAAAAAGCTGTCGGCCCGATGGATGCCGCGATTGCTCACGGTGGACAACAAGCGAATGCGGCTATCAATTTCAAAGCAATGTTTGGAGTTGTTCAAGCGCAATCCGAAGGAGTTTTTGCGTCGAGTAGTAACCGTTGATGAAACATGGATTCATTACTACGCACCGGAGACCAAGGTACAGTCAAAACAGTGGATTTCACCCGGCGAACGTGTTCCGAAGAAGGCCAAGATGGTCCTATCGGCCGGAAAAGTGATGGTTTTTTGGAATGCGCAAGGCGTAATCTTCATCGACTATGAGGGAAAGCAAAACTATCATGGGACAGTACTATGCTGACTTATTGGGCCGATTCGATGTTGAATTGAAGAAAAAACGCCCCCATTTGGCGAAAAAAAAAGTGTTGTTCCATTAGGACAATGCACCGGCTCACTCCTCCGTAGTCGCCACAGCCAAATTGGTCGAATTGCGGTACGAATTGCTGTCGCATCCACCGTATTCTCCGGATTTGGCCCTCTGCGATTTCTTCTTGTTTCCAAACTTGAAAAAATGGCTCGGTGGAAAAAGATTCACGTCGAATGAGGAGGTCATTGCCGAAACAGAGGTCTATTTTTGCAGAGTTCGACAAATCGTATTTTTCGGAGGGGTTAAAAAAATGGCAGAAACGTTGGGAAAAGTGTATCCTCCTAAAAAGGGATTACGTTGAAAAATAAAAAAAAGTTTTGTGAAAATCTTGCGTCTTCATTACTAACACGGGTACTTATTGATTTGCCCTCGTATAGTCCTTTCTTTCATAGCGTGTCACAACTTTTCAATTGCGTTCTAATTTTGCTTTATAGCATTAATATTTTACATAAAAAATACTGGAAAGATAAAGTTATGTTAATTCACAATTTTTTTTTACAAACTTCCATGCTGCAATTGGTCGCGATAGCATCCAATTTTTTCTTCAGCTGCATCCAATCGCAGACTTCGTTTTCGCAGCCTTCGATGATCAAGGGATTCTCGTTTAGGTAGAAGACGACTTTAAAAGGAGCATCGCTCGAGTTGCATCTAATAGATATATTTTAAATATATAATAGTGAATAATATACTATATACGAAATATGGATAGAAAAATGGATAGAAAAATTATTCTGCCAAAAAAAAACAACCAAGTATTTCCTTTTGATTTTAGCAAATTTTGGATACGTTAAAATATAAATAAAAATAAGAAACACGTATTTTTTTTATATTTAACACATCCAAAATTTATTAAAATCGGAGGGAAGTGTTTTTTTTTTGTAAGAAAGAACTAAAAACTAGAAGAACTGTTTTGTTTGCGCGGGGATTGAAATTCTTCATATCAAGGTTGCTTTTCTTAATTCTCTTTGAATTTCTCAATGCAATTCGAATATCGTAAAGTATCTTGGCGATTGTTACCTGTGGAAAACCGCCGCAAAATTCGCAGCAAATGGCACTAACTGAGAAATCCTCCAGTTTCTATGATCCATGTCTCGGAAGTTTGTGGCTGTGAGCGCTATAGGGTTTTGGACAATTCTCATCGCGGTGAGGAACAGCATCATCATCTGCGAGTGTGTAAAATAGAACACACCCTTCGGTTCGTCGTCATTCACCTCCAATTTCCTGCAGGATTTTAGTTAAAAAAAAAGAGATATCAAAAAGAAATCAAATCTTTCGAAGAAGCTACACAACACAGTTCTCCAAGTGATGCCCTGAGGATATCCATAGGATGTATTCTGGACATCCTTAGGACATCTCTTGAAGAATTGTGTTGTATGAGGAGTTTACTTACGTGAAATGATCGACCATGTCCCGGATGAGGTAACACCCTAGCTGGCTGTTAATTTCCTCTCCCGGACCGCCGTTGTAGTAATAAAAGAGATCTTCCTCGTACTCGAGAACTCGCATCTCCTCGTCGGTGAACACATAGCACCAAGGCGACGGTTTGTCCAGGTGCAAAGTTCTCTCGAAGCGACACAAGTCATAAAATAGAAATATATCCTCTGAAATTATTATACTACAATATATAATAAAAAATTACTGTATTGATAATAATTGGCAACTGATGATTGGCTTTTGATAACACTAGCCTGCGAATTTGCACTTTTGGATCATTATCTGAACGAACTTTCATGTTTTTTAGTGCTGAGCACGAATCCGTTTTTCAAATTTGACGATCACATTACAATTTTAAGGAAAAAATAACGTCAAAGAGGAAAAACCATGATTTTGAGGATTTTCTTGACGTTGTAACTCGACAATAAATTTTTTTCTAAATTTTGTTTCTAAAATACATTAAAAATAACTGATCTTTTGATGAATGATTGTTCACCTTTACTGATGTTCATAAGACCCAAACGCTGACTGACATCCCCCAAGACTTTTGCCATTTCTAAGCCGTTAATAAACGCTTTCACTTCCTTGTTAATGCCCCTACTCTTCCAGGATGTACAATTGTCGTACAGCTATTTTAAGTAATTAACATAAGAAGTAAATATTAGTAGCGTACTTTCCTATTATAACATTCTTGATGCGTTTTAGGTATCGTGAGAAGAGAAAGAAAACTTAATAGTTTTATTGAGAACGTATTCCTAATCTTTCCGACGTTTCTCGCGTACATTGCAAGCTGTGCGTAAAATTATGAGTAAAATTTTTAAACAAATTGTATCTAATAAGGACTTTAACAAAAGATGAGGGTCTTGATTTTTTAATTACCTTTAATAAAGTGTCATTGACGATCGGCACTACTTCAAACTTGATCGATGTGTTACTGGAAGCTTCTCCTCCTGGAAGAGGAATATGCTGCATGGTGATGTTTTGCTGTATGTGCATCAATTCGATCTAGAAGATGAAAATAAAAGATATAATGTCATTAAAACAAATCTATTTTTTTCCTACAATACTTTTACATCAATAAAGGATTATAAATGATAGATGATCATATTTTAATGAACGATTGTATATTATAAAAAGAAAAATGGAGCACGAACTTATTGGGAATAAATTGGTTTTTAATCGATACACAGTCGATTAATAGTTTCTTAATGACATGTTGTTGATTATAGCGTATTATTAGTATAAATTACACCGATATTTGCATTAATTTTACATACTGATGTGTTCTTAAAAAGACTATTCTACTAAGCTGATTGAAACTTTCAGTCATGCGAATAACGATTCTCTGGATCGTTACTGCATTTACTATGTATTCTCATAAAAAGTACATTTTACGATTTATTAACATTACCATATGCAGCGAAGTGTTGTTTATCATTGGTAATATTTTTTTGGAACTAATGTTAAAAGCTCTTTCTACGAAGGATCTCATGCTGGCGATGGTACGTTGCGTAGCCGTCGATTTAAACTGGAATATAAACGTCAGATTGATAAAAGATCTATTAATTAATAATATAAATAATAATAATATTAATAAAATATAAAATACGTCTTACTTATTATATTTTATTAAAGAACTATTGTATTATTTATTAATTTTATTTATTATATTAATTAATTTTACATTAATCTACTATATATTTTATATTGTATTTGACAATCATAATATTAACAAGAAAAAAGAAAATAAAAATCGAACTCCTCAAATTATTACCTTGAAACTCTTAGTCACGTTCCAGTCGAACAATATCGGCAATTTGGCTCTGATTCTTTCGGCGAGTGACGCCAAATCTTTTTCACCCTGTACTGCCAAGTACTTTCCCTTTCCTGGGACCAGCTCGGGGTAGGGCTTCCAATTTTTCAGATCCATTTTTTCGTATTGAGATGCGCCTATGGGAAAAAAATATTTTTAAAAAGAGGGGTTATTATCCCTTGAGCTAAACAACGTGTTTTTATATTTTACTTTCATCTGTGTCAAAATGTAAATCAATCCATTTTCATTAAGATTCCATTGCTCTTTTATCTAATAGTGCATCTTTTTATCTTCTAATTCGATTCGAAGGACACACAACAAATGATTATCAGTCAGAATATAGAAACCTTAGGATCTTCTCACTCACAAGTCTCGAATACGTTGTTCATTATTATATGATCTCGAATGTGCGTGAGATTCAAGATCTGCGCGATTATAGACTCGCCAGGATATCGCGTCCCATGTCTGACCAGCATCCATATCTGCGTAGGTTCGCAGTCTGAAAATTCCGATTAGGTCCGTTTAATTTTAATGAAGTAGCCCAGCAACACACAATATTGTATCGTTGCAGTAAGTTGTGTTTTATAAGTGAATATACACGTCCCTTATCCCGCATTCATTAACCTAGACAGCACACAATATTTACAAAATATTTATAAATATTCATAAGATTTATTTTAAATATTTTGTAAATTTTTGTGGTCTTAGATTGCACAGATCACATAAACATTTATTATAAATATTATGAAATATTTATCGTAAATGTTATAGTAAATTCTATAAAAATACTTAATGAAACAACATTATAATCCAAGTAAAAAATATTTATTAGAAATATTTATTTATATTTATCATATATTATATATTACATAAAATATTTAGTCTATATTTTAATAATATTTCAAATAAAGCTTTAATTACATAAGTTGTCGAAGTATTCGGTCAGATTACAGTATCCAGTAAAACGTATCGGTTATTTCCGTATTCCCTAATATTTGATGTCTGTAGTCCATATGTAAAATTAGCATCATTTGACTGATGTAAAAGTGATCTCATCTTATTTTTTTATAAAAATCTTGATTAGTCGTAATGATGTGAGTCAGACGTTGAGAGAAAAACACAAAATTAACTAAGTCATATGTAGGTAAAAGTAAGCCATGATACGATAATTGGAGATAACACATGTATCCTCGACGATGTCAGGCAACGTTATCTGATAATGTTGTAATCTGACCGAATACTCCGACTTATGTAATGTTATTTGTGTTTACATTGAAAATGACCCGATCGGCGTCGAAACGTTTGTACGAATATTAAATATTCTTTATATTGTAAGTTACAATTTGTAACTGGCTCGTAGCCCTTCTTTTATTTATTGATTTATTCTGATTGAGCCATATTAATAATTTAATTTATCATAAATATTCTGTGCTGTCTGGAAAAAAATCTTTGAGATTATTCGTCAGTTCCTCTTGTTGTACGGCGATAAATACTCACTCGTTAGAGTCATAGTTCCTCCGGTATCATTATGAACGTAAGAATACGGGGTTTTAGTGCCGGTGTAAGGATAAAAGCTCCTGTTTTCGGAATGACAACTCACAGGATTCCCTAACACTGCGCTTTCCGCCAGGCATATCACGATAATAAAAAAGCAGAGTTTTCCACACATCTTGCAAATCCTCGCTGTTTAAACTAGAAAAGAAGAAACTGTTGACTGACTTTAATCACATTTTCTAGAAATAATAAAGCGATAGGGATAGTCTTTCAAGCAAATAGATCTAATGTGAGAAAGTAACATCTCATTTTAACATATAAGGTGTTGAAACTAATCAGCTGTCATTTTCGAATGTATTCAGTAATTGAAAAAAAATTGCGCTGAAAGGAGAAAAGTCTGCAATTTTTAATGGGTTTAATTTAATTAATTTTCTTTATATTATTATTGTTATAAATAAAATATGTAATAATGAAATGTTTGTATATAAGTTTGTTTTATTGATGAGAAATTTGTTAATAATCAAGTAAGCTAATTACTATCTAAAATTGTAGACGCTATCCAAAAACTATGTCAGATTTAATAGCTATCAAAAAGGTTGTCAGCAATATTAAAACTGACATGTTAAAAAAATTTTTTTACGAATTTTCGTAAAAAAGAATTCGACAATATCAATCATTGGGATTATTAGAATATTTTAATCAATAAAATAAACTTAAAATTTAATAAAATGTTTATATATAACATTTTATTAAATTTTATTCATGTCCATTAAAAATTGTAGACTTTTCTATTTTTTCAACGCAATTTTTGTTTTTTTTTTTTTTCAATAACTGAATACATTTGAAAATGACAGCTGATTAGTTTCCAAGATCCAAAACATAAATAATTAATATAAGAATCAATAAAGTAAAAAAAATTGAAGTAGGAACGTCTACTGCAATAATCATCAATAATTTTCAAATAGAGTGTTATCTTAAAATATCACCTGTCCAGATCACGAAGTCTGAAGTAATATTTTCCTCCTTAAGAGAGAATAGCGACTATCTACTCTCACACGAACAGAGACACGGACTGGACAAAAATGTTGCTTTCAACTCGATATTATTGGCGGACCATCTCCCTGAGACTTTGCATAAATGCAACCAGTTCTATGTATAGTAATAATGATTATTCCGTGTTGTCGCGCGTGATTTATTCGTGTAATTGCGGAGCGAAAAATTCTATGAAGGCGACACTTTGCTATCTACTCGCATAATGAATTTTTTTTCTTCCGTAATCGAGAATTCGTTGATGAATCCCGAAACTCGCGGTACATTATTCATAATAAACACCGAAGACGCTGCACTGAGCATGAAAAGTACGACCCTCGAAGGAAAAAACGGAGTATTTGTCTCTCTCGCTGTCCCACAGAAAGCCGAGTGTGGTTTCTACGGATTGACTGGCTTTTTCGATTATTGTAACCGTGACAATAATTTTATGCCTGGAAGAGAAGGAATTTTTTTGTAACGTTTGAAGAATTTTTGTGATCATTCAAGCAACATAGTTACATACAAAATATAATATTTATAAATAAACGTTAGAAATTATGTCAACTGAAAAATAAATGTTTAATATTTAATTCTTTTTTTAAACTATTTAATAAACGTAAAAACATTTATGAGATGTTTGTAACGTTTATTAAACTTTTTTTTACTAGTTTAAATTATCATTTTTATGCGAGACATTTTTGTAATTGTATATTTAATAACTTCTATTTAACGTTTTTGTTTAAACGTTTTTTAAATGTAAATTGTCTAGTTGGACATTTATGATATCGCTAAATATTTATCTCAAGTCAAATATAATTAAAAATTCTAGATAGAATCCAGAAACTTAATATCTATCTCGTGCATTTTTAAATTGTTAGATAAAAACTTAGATAAGAAATATAAATAGAAACGATTTACAATTAGAGAAAATTATTTAAATATTTAATAAAACTGATCAATGATAGCTGTGATTCTTGACGAATTTGTTGGCTATTTCATTATAAATCTTTAAATAATTTCTTTTTTATCAATATTTTGTTCGTTTAAAACCTAGAACTTCAAAATATATAGCAATTCTTTTTAATTTGTTGGAGAATCAGTGCTGACGCAGTTTCTTAAATTATGTCCCCAGCTGTTTCTCAGCACTCACACACGCACACATTTATAAATATACTTCAATTATTCCGTTCAATAACGATTATGTTAATTTTAAATCAATTTATGTTGATTATGTATCTTCCTTTAATCTTCTAATTAATTTTAAGTTAATTTTAAATCAATTTATGTGTTGATTATGTGTCTTTCTTAAATCTTCTTTAAATTAATTCCTCCTAATAATACTGGTAGAAACTCGTTATACACATATTCTTATAAATCAAACGCTTGTGGAATTCTCTTTCCCCAGGAATATTATCTTCAAACCATCGAAAATGAAAGTCTGTGTTTCCTCCCACCTGTCGAAGTTAAGTTTCTTCACGCGCCGCCGTATCTCCGCGGCAATGTCGCCGCATAATTTTGTGGCCTCCGCATCGTCGTATGCGATCTCGTCCAAACGATTGTTCATCACCGATTTCACGATCTTGTCCACCAGATCGATCTTGAACGGATTCTGCGGCTCCATGTGATAACTGTTTTGATATTTCGGCGCCTGCGACAAAGCAATTATTGCTTTTGCAGTTTAAAACTGTGTCTCAAAACAGACAAATATGTACAATAATTGGCGCAGTTTGCTTCACTGAAAACTAAAAATTTTATCACAAAAAAATATTATTAGGTACTAAGAACCGTTTTGATCGAATATCGCCTTGATTTTTATTTATTTATATTGAACATTTTTCGGTCCATTTTCACTTAATATTGGTAGAAAGGTCAAACAACGAGCGATTAATTAGGATAAAATTAAAATTAATTTATTAAATTATCATGAAAAGTTTAAAACTAGTTTTTTATTAATATATAATGCTAAAAGTTTAATATTTTAATATTAAATAACATTGGTAGAAAAGTCAGGCAACAAACAATTAATTAGGTTAAATTTAAAATAGATATTTTAATTTTAACCTAATTAATTGTTTGCTGCCTGATGACCTTTCTACAAATTTTATTGTATTTGCATTTAATTTCGAGCTATAAAATTGATATTATTTACTTAATATTGTTGCAAATATGTATTTGCAACTTTAAAAACTTTCTTTTGATCATTTTTTGTTTAATTTTTATTTAATTAATCGTTATTTTATAAGTATAATATATTTATATATAGATATATGTTTAATTATATAATTATATATAATGTTATGAAATATCTATGTTTTATATATTTTTATATCATTTATGTTGGAATTATGTTTTACATTTACATACATTTTTAAATCTTTTATGGATTGTCATTACATAATTCGCGAGATAAAAAATATTGATACAAAATCTATTAGAGAACTATTATCAAACTAAGATCTTAGCATTCTGATGCATCGATGCGAATTCCGATGCTACGTGATTCGAAAGAAACATTTCGTATCGAAGTTTTTACCTCATTGTCGTCGCAAGTTTTTTCACTCGTTTCGAGTTGGAATGGCATAATGTCGATTTCCGATGATAAATCGATCAGAATAGATCTTAAGTAGTTTGTAAAGATTCTCCCACTCTTCTGCAACAATTTTCTGGTTAACTAATCCTTGCAAGGACGCACGTATCTAAGGTAAACGACAGTTTTACTTAGAAACGCTGCGAAAATCGATCGATGGAGGCAAGAATAAATATTTGTGCATAAGTTAAGAGAAATTTTATGAAAGAAGCTTAAACACAACCTGAGAAAATAAAATTAGGTCAGATTTGTTCATCACTGTAGAAATAAATAAGTAAAAAAAAAATACGAGGAATGCAAGAATATTATACAATTCCTAAATTACATAATTAATCAATTGCATTTACAAAAAGTTCAAAATTTATTTAAAAACTTATTTAAAATCATTGAAAAGTATATAAAAAGTCACTTATTTAAAAATATATTTTGTAAGAAATATGTTCTTTTGAAAATGTGAAATTTTTCGAAAATTGTTTTTTTCTCTACTTTCTTTTATAGAACTTCTTAATCATTTTATTACGCACGATTTCGTGAATAACTTTATATTTTATTATAAGGATACAATGTTACATTACAGACAGACGTATTTAATAATTGTCTTTATTTAATTGTACATTATATTTAATATTTGTAATATATTTCCACCAGCGCAATTTTCTCGATCACGAGCCTCGGAAAACGTCGCGTTTTCATTATCGTTTAACAATTCCTTTTCTTCCTACTAACATCTCAAAATTTTTGCGTAAAATGCATGCCAGAAATGCGTTGCCAAAGTCGCGGGAATATATATAAGCTTGCTTCAAAAAGGATTTGTGGACGCGATGTGAAAAGCTTCTCGGATTCTCTTGAAACCTCCATAGATTTACAGACATTTCCAACGAACTCTAATAACGTTCCATCGTTTCGAGAGATCGATCCTCAAGGACGCAAACATGAAAATACATTCTAGAGGATCGTGTGAAGCGTTCCTTTTGATTTTACGCCATTTTTTGATCCGTTATCGCTTATAATAGTGCGGTGAAAATACGCTCTCTAAAATATACTGGTATTACATTTATCGATACGTCAATTCCATTCACAAATCCTAAAGTGACACGACGAACCGGTCGTTATTTTCCAAATTTCAACGTGCAAGATCACAAGAGAAAGACACAGTTTCGAATAATTATTGAACTAAAATATCACTAGCTTTAGAAATAATACACGTATGTACATATATTCATTACTTATTCATTCATTAATTATAATCTATAATCTTTGTAATCATCTTTCTTTCGCCTACATTACGTGAATACTTATAAAATTACTTGCAATTGCAAGTATTCGTTAATTAAAACGTCGTCAATCTTCAAGTAAATTTACTTGTTAGATTGAAGTACCTAAGATTTCCGATAAATAAACTGGAAATGTTTACGCAGAACGCAGTGTTTAACAAT
Organism: Mycetomoellerius zeteki; assembly: GCF_001594055.1. Taxonomy (NCBI): domain Eukaryota; kingdom Metazoa; phylum Arthropoda; class Insecta; order Hymenoptera; family Formicidae; genus Mycetomoellerius; species Mycetomoellerius zeteki. Next base: position 229,010 of record NW_017256018.1, read on the forward strand.
TGTGCGTAAATGATCACATAAGCTCTTAAAAACTTAAAAGCGAACAATTTTAATATCCTACTTCTGCCTCGGTCCGAAAAGATTTGCATTCAATAATTCTTTCGCGTTTCTGCAGAACCGGCGATGGATGCATCCTCGTGAGGTAGGCGTCTAAAACTTTTTGCACCGTTGGCCTTTTGATGAGAGTTTCCGGTAAGGGCGGCTGCTGGATCGTCCTCGAGGGTGTCGAGCGCGTAAAGCGCGAACCCTCGAGATTATGACGTACCTACTGCTTTCTTTTTGAGCGACACAGTCAACACAATTAAATATCGTTCTATCATTGTCATTCATTTAATGCCAAGGAGAATAGAACGACGCTTGTGTCGAGTGTGTTCTCTAAAAGGAAAGCAGCCTATGTGAAGCAAAGCGATGAAGCTCTAAGACAGCATCTCCACTTCCGCTTGAATGTTCTGGCGTGCCTGCTCCTCCAGCTTGTCGCGAAACTCCACGGTGGCGAAGATGTTCGGAATCTGCAGGAAGTTCTGCAACACCTGAAAGATGCAGGAACGCGAAATAATAACACGAGAATAAATCATCTTATTTGCGCTAAATTTATTTTTCTACAAATAATATCTAAAGGTTTAAAAAAAAAGAAAAATGTATAATTCTGTCCTCGATTAACGTACTTGCTTCTCTTCAAAGACTAAGAAACTTCTTTTAGATAATATCTTCTAGATAATTTTGAAGAATACTCGAGTCTTCTTTTACGGAATCCAACGGAATAAGCTTTAATAATTAATTTCTGAATACAGTAATTATTTAATTGTTATATTACAATTTATTATACTAATTATTTAATTAGTACAATAATTATAATAATTATTATTCTGAGATTATTAAAGCTTGTTTCGTTGAATTATTAACACTTTGTAAAAGCAGGTTAAAGTATTTTCCAATTATTATAATAATTGAAAGTATTGTTGTTATAATAATAATTATTATTATACTTGGACAGTTTTCGTATTGTTTTTTAAGTTCATCGAGAAATCACATTGCAGGGTCGAACGGGGTTACTCACTTTTAGCCGTAGAGCCGTGTACATGGGCTCGCTGAGGAAAGAATATTCCCCACGTATTCGCTCCCTGTACTCGGCGTAACTTTCCGGAGAGGAGCCGAGTACCGCCATGTCCAGGTCCAGGAAGTAGTGTGCGTCTTCACTGCCGAAGGCACCGCCCACCTTATGTGCCTCGGTGCTGTGGGTCGCCGCTACTTTGAGCAAAGCACAAGTCTCTTCCCTGAGCTCCGCGTCCTGGAAGATTACATTACTCGGATCACTTTCGTGAATGTTATCGACGGATCTTGGGTATTCACCTTTTTTAGCATTTTGACACTCCTTTTTTGCTTATGAAATAATCTATAGGTACTATAATTTCATGATAGGCGTTCATTTTTTTTGTCTCATCTCTATTTCATTCCACTGACAAAATCTCACAAAAGCTATATAATTAAAATTATTTCTTTTATTCTAGTTTTTAATATTTTAACTATTTCTTTGTGTATAATTTATATTAAAATTTCATGATGAGTCTTTATTTCTTTTACGTCATCTTTATTCGGCTCTAAAATATTAACAATTAAATCTTAAAACGATTATAATTAAAATTCTTTTTATTTTAATTGGTTCTATTTTTCAATATTTTATGATGATGATTACGCTGTAGATTAAAACTTGTAAAAAATTAACCAACAAAAATTCAGGCTGTTTACTCACCGACGGAATTTCGGCCTCGTCTGCAAAAGCATTGAAGTGCTCGAGATTTTTGTCTTCGCTAAAGACTAAAGCTTTAGGATCGTACTCGAAGCTGCAACAGGACATTTAAGTCAGTCGCTATAGATGAAAGAGCGACAATGTAATACAATAATTCAATTAAATAATAAAATACTGAATACGATAAGTAACACCATCGTGCATGCTGCTAAATTTCTTTTTATCGTTGCATTCAGCCACTGCGCTCACTTTTGAAAGAATATGGCGAGCAGAACAGCTCGCGGGTTTTTGAGATTGTTTTTGATTTCGTAGTAGTGATTCAGCTTCTCTCTGAGCGAGTCCAGATTGTGGTACGTGCGTTTTTCCTCCGAGTAGACTTCCTGCAGGCGCGTGAACCAGGAGTCGCAGACCGCGGCGTCCAAGCCCTCCGTAGCTTCCTTCCAGCTGTCCTCCAGCGATGCCATTGCCGCTAAAATTATTCGGTCCATTTAATTCGCGAATGTTTCACAAGCATGAAATAAAAGGCTTGCGAAAAAAAGGAATATAAATCGCCGTAAATAATTTTTTAATTAGCAGCTGACGTGTTTACCATATGGACTGACATATCGCTCCAATAAAGATTACAATTTCAGTTAAATGAAGAATTTCAATTAAAGCTCATACGATTTACGCTTTTCTGGATGAATACGGAAATGATTAAATAGCTATTGATTTAATGTTTGAGGAAAAGGAATATTAATTGTGTTTCCAAGAAAGGGAATTTATAGTTAAATATTTGCCTCAAGACGTTGGTCGTTAATGGCTTAAATTAATTAAAATTAATTAATTACTGCTTGAACTTTCCTCACAAAAATTTAATATTAAGAGGTAGTGATTAATTACTCATTATAATAGTGCTTTTAATGTTCAAAATAAGTAATTAATCACTATCTTAATATTAAATTAACTGGTATTAAATTGGAATTTTGTAAGTGTTGAGAATTAAAAAGAATACGATTTTTTGTGGTAATTTTTGTTTTTATTTAACAATTTAATGAAAAATTATAATTTCAAAAATTGAATATGGAAAGGAGAGAGGACCCTTACAGAAATCTAATTTAATACTGGAAATTACTTATTTTATGTACTAAAAGTTTTGAGTGATTAATTACACGTTTTGAGTATTAAAAGTATTGAAAGCAGCCACCTTTTAGTAAATTTAAATTTCTGTAAGGAAACCGAAAGACGCTCAGACATTTACGTCTGTTTACAGATATGCAGAGGTCAATGCCAAAGGATAACGCAGAAAAGAAACAATCGAATTCGATGTCTGAAATGAAGTTCACGGATCCAAGGTGAACGAGGAACCCGAAAGCACCCTCGGAAACGTTCGAGAAGCCGCGACGTGTCGAGTCGAGAGGAAGCCAAGAGGAAGAGATCGTGAACGCGAGTTCGCGCTGGATCGTGGCACTCACTTAATTTCCGACGGACGAGGAGCCGCGGACGCACACGGTGTTTCGGGGACAGCGGGGAAATTACCGGGGCATGATCCACGCGCGAACGTCTCGCGAATGAGCCCCGCTAAGCCAGCGGAGCGCTACGTAGCGCCGACATACACAACAGTCCACCTCTACTTATTGATCGGTGGTGACTCGTTTCCGAGCTTGTGGCCGCCAGCGGGAAGTTCCCGTCGCACGTATGGAAATCACACTCCCTCACGTGCGATTTCCGAGGGAAAAATCTTCTCAGTGTAGGTACGATATTCATATAGTCCTAAGACATTAATACAGCTCTCTGATTGGCTTATACATCTTAAGACTGTACTTAAGACAGTCTCAAATACGATAATCTACTAAATATCGGCTATAGTTTGTTTTTTATTGCTGCACTGCTCTGCACTATTTTCCTTCCCGCTTTCGCAACATTTTAAATATAATATAGTGAGTAAGATCTGTGTTTTTTATACTATTAAATTTATAATGTCAAATTATATATCCAATTTGAATTATTTTTAATCATAATTCCTATAAATCGCCATTGTTCCTATTTATTATGTCGTTAATTTTACTAAAACAACAACAAGGAGGTGAATAATTTAACTCAAGGAATGTATTAATTTGATTCAAATTTAATTTACTATTTACTACGATTTTACGTTAATATGAACACTTTATTTTAAAATTAAGTACTTTAAAATTAATATAAAAAGATTGATAATTAGATCTGATTGTTTTTTTCAAATATTATATGTTTTTATTAAAGTAATATAGTTCGACATACTTAGAAGTTAAAAATAACAAAATATTGTTTAACTCAACGAACTGATTTGAATTTGATCCTTTAATAGTACACAGATGAACTAGTATACTTTTGAAACTTAAAGTAAATAAATACTCACATACATGTATGATATTTGATGAAAAAGAAAAATCTAATGTAGTTTATAAGGCAGGAATAAAAAATAAACTTATACTTATTAATTAGTTTAAGTTAAAAATTGTACACTAATTACAAAAAATAAATGTCTCTCTTTGTTTTGCGCAAATCAATTTCTTTTAATTGATTTTATAACAGCGCGAGAAATGCAGTTTTAGTATTGTTATGTAATTATTAAATCTATATATAAGAATATCAGAAATACAGAATATATTAGCGCTTAATAAAACTTTCTGAATTTATATACATTTTCCAGTTCATTAAACTGCGCTCAAATGCAGTTCGTCTTGAATAAACGCACTTTTAAACTGAAATTAGAATAATAATATCACAAATTAATTTGATAATCAATATAATGACGCCAATAAGCACTTTTAAACTATATTGCCAAGAGAATTTTTATTATTTATTTAACTTAGTTAATATAGTTAGTATATGTGAATAACTTCAATTTTAATAAAATTAGTCATCTATTTTTATGCTTGTATACTACGGTTTATTTTGTCATTGTTTTAAAACATAACAATTAAGCGTTTAAATTATACTTTATATTTATTTAACTGTTTATTTAAGTTGATTCTTTCGTTGATTGTATTTATATTTCATTTATTGTCACATTCGTTTTACGTATAGGTACACGTATTGTGAGCTTTTTCTTAAATTACTTATGTAAAAAGTATGATGTAAAAAGAATTATCAGTGTTACAATGATGTAATGCTGGCGATTTTTTAATTTAATCAATTTAAAGAAAATTCTGTTGTACAAAATTGATATGCAAAATTTTTTAATTTCCTTGATATTATTCCAGGCATGTAGAATGGCAGAAAATTTTTAAATCCTTCGCGGAGGAATTGATCGAGAGATCGAATATCGCTATTGCGAGAGTCGAATTTCGATATACGTACTGGTATCATTCGATGTGGTTCGATATCCGGCACTTGCCAAAGTTATGGAGCGCTGTGCATTGCGCGCGAGGGAGTATCATGACTTCCGAAAATTATCCAGAGATAATTTGTTGTTGTTCTACATATCGCTGATCGCACTGATCTTTATTACTTTGTTCCTGTGCGGCTTTTTCTCCGGTGCTCATTATGACAATGAGATCGCCTCGGACTCGAATATCCCGAAATACGTCGGTAACTTGAGGTAAGTTAACCATTAAACTCGTGCAGGGGAAAAAAGAGAGATTAGATTTTATCTTTGAAAATTAGTTTAATTTTATTAGGGGAAATGTGATACAATCAGTATTTAATGAGAAAATAAAAAGTAGAAGAAGAAACTGTGTGTCGTATGAGATAAATAGCTTCGACCTTTGCTAGGTCGAAGGTATTTATATTATCTTCATCTTCTTGGTGGAAATTTTTCTCAGAATCCTTCATGTAATTTATCAGCATTTTTGTTTCAGAATTTTTGAACAATTTTCTAACTTAGAAAATTTCGGAGATATATTTTATATGAGTTGGAACACTTCAAAAGTACTGGGAAAAATATACATTTTCTCTAGAATTCTTTATATATGTGAATTCTGAAATATTCTAAGATTTTTCATTTTATCCCTGGTGAAAAAGTTTCGTTGAAATTATTCTACGTTTTGGAACATTTCAGCGAAATTGCTGAAAATTTGCTGAAACTTCACTGAAAGTGAATTTTTCAGCTAACATACTGAAAAATCAATGAAATCCAATCGAAATTTCTCTGAAATTCTTGCTGAAATTTGTCTGAAAATTTTGTCAAAAATGAATTTTTCAGCTAAAAATCGTTGAAATTAAATTGAAATTTTTTTGAAATGCTGAAATTTTGTTAAAAAGTGTTCCAAAACGTGGAATAATTTATTTGAAATACTGAAATTTTGTTGAAAAATGTTCCAAAACGTGAAATAATGTCAGCAACATTTTTCCACCAGGGATAATTTCTGATTAAATGAATCATGAGATATTTTATAGAATAAAAAATACAGAATAAGAAATTTTGGAATATTTCAAAATTCACGTATATGAAAAATATTCTAAGAAAAAATATAGATTTTCTCGGTATTTGCGAAATGTTCGAATTCGTATAAAAATTCTGAGAAAAATTTCTATCAGGGCTGAAAAGGACTTACAAAATGTAAAGAACAAATATACATATAATTGATAATTGCATTAATAAATAATAAATATAATTTACTTAATATCTTAATATATTAATATCAATACTTCTGCAGAGTAATATATTTTTGGTTTAATTAATACATTAAGGAAATTGAAAACTATATTCAAGTTTGAGACAGAGAGTCTTATTTAATAATTATTTATATATTTATATCTTGAGTACATTGATACTTTATTTCAAAATATTTATCGTTGTGTGTGTTGTTTTCAGAATAAAGACAGATCTGTTATACAGACCGTTGATAAAAAGATTAATATTCATGGTGATCGACGGGTTAAGGTGGGACTTTGTCGCGGGTCCAATAGGAAAAGTCGCCATGCCGTTGACGAGTGATATCCTGACAAACGATCGCGGATGCTTGTTACGAGCTATATTGCAGGCACCAACAGTGACGATGCCTAGAATAAAAGTGAAGCTGCAATTTTGTTAATAATTTATTCGAAAGTATTCTATGCTAAGAAGTCACTTTGTAAGAATTTTTATTTATTAGGCCATGATGACTGGTACAGTGCCAAACTTTGTAGATGTAATACTGAACTTTGGGAGTAAACCTTTGCACAGCGACAATTTGTTGTTTCAAGCGAAGGCACATGGACACAAATTAATATTTTATGGGGACGAAACTTGGCTCTCTCTATTTCCTAATATATTTGATCGTCACGATGGTACTACTTCGTTTTTTGTTACAGATTTTACAGAGGTAATTAATGTATTATACAGAGTGGTCCACTTAAATTGAAAATTTTAAATTAAAAAAGTATAAAATACTTTTATGTGTAGAATAATTAGAGGAATTATATTTAAAAAATAATATAATTTAAATAAAGTGACAAACTGTCATATCTTTTTGTTGCCTCCACCTAGAAAAAAAAGAATGTGATCAAAATACGCTTGAAACCGTTCCATTTTTACCTAAAGCATTGTTTTGTATTATTAAAAATAAATGAAATATTTAAGATTTTCAATATAAGTGGAACAGATAATAAGTTATGTGATAAGCTATTATCTTATTCATAATAAGATTATTCTTAGGAGACTGACTGTTTGTTAAATTTTAAACAGGTAGATAATAATGTGACTCGACATATACGAAACGAGTTGAGTAATGACGATTGGGATGTGATGGTTCTTCATTATCTCGGACTAGATCACATTGGTCATGTCGAAGGTCCGTTTGGTCCGTCAATCAAACCTAAATTACAAGAAATGGATAAAATTGTCGCTCAAATAGCCCATAAAGTTTGGGATTGGGTTAGTATTTGAAAAATTATCTTAATCCTTGCTTTGTAATCTTTTTCTTTTTGTCTGAATATAGTATGTAAAAAATTTATATTATTTAGAAGTTATTTAATATCAGTATTATTTTATTTATAACATAATAAAATTCTATCACTTATTTATTTGCTCATTTTTAGAATGGCGATGGAGAATCTACACTTTTCATCGTCTGCGGTGATCATGGGATGAAAGACTCTGGCGGCCACGGCGGCTCGACGCCGGAAGAAACAACAGTGCCGCTTATTACGATAGGAGGAACTGTCTGTGCATATCAGGAAGACTCTGAATTGAGATCTCCGATGGAGATCCAGCAACTCGATGTTGCGGTGACATTATCAGCCGCCCTCGGACTACCCATTCCTTCTACAAATCTTGGCTCCGTATTTCTGGATCGCATCTACGATCTCCAAGACGCTCAGCGGCTCTTCCTCCTCAATTACAACTCGAGACAGGTGTTTGACCATTTCCAGAAATTCGCCTTTCGCGAGGATCAAATTGAATGTAAGCATTTGACTCTTAAAAATTATTCGTAAAATATTAAGGATATTTAGATATTTAGGTAGAGAGAAGATAAGAAATTCAGGATTATAGAAATTTAGAAGTCGAGGAAAGAGAAATAAATTTAATGATACAAAAAATCAAATTTAAGTTTTTAAGATTCAAAAACTTACAATTCACAAATATATCTAGAAGCGTATGAGGGCACATCTTCAAAAAGTCTCCGAAATTATTTTATTTATTTTATACAGATATATTAAAAAATAAAATTGACCAGCAAGGAAGGACCTCATAATTAAATAATAAAGATGCAAAATAAAACAACTTATTTTCAAAGAATTTTCTTTCTTGTATCTTAAAAAATATATATTAACAAAGAATATTTTTCAAAGGATCTAAGCTGGATGAGATCTACATACTACTTCTTTCTTTGCACATACATCTTATTGTAATAACTGATATCACCTCGTGGGTTGAGCTATCTATCGAGCGCGTCTCCGGGTGGCGGATAGGAGGATGACCAGACAATGTGGAGTTGTCTGGTTAGCGGCAGTCATAGCCGACGAGGTAAAAACTGTCGCCGCGGACCAGCTTTCCAAGCCAAGTCGTGAGCTATCGTGACGAGGGCTGCGTGGTACTGGGAGAGCAGTGCCGTTAACGATGCCTCCGGGGAACCGGGCGCCACCCCGGCAGTACACAGCTTTACCCATGCATGCGGGGCTCTGCGTGGGCGGACCGTATATATTCCCTAGCTGCTCGTGGGATTCAAATGGAGAAATTTAATTTTAATCAAGAAATTAATATGAAAACGAAGGTAGAAGACTCGCAGAAGATTTCACGCACACCAGTCACTCACTTTATGGCCTACAGTAATACTGCATTCACCACAAATCAATCGAATGCCGTGGTACCGAGAAGCAACACTTCATCCCGTTCGCGAAAAAGACGAAAAAAACAGAATTACTATCTACGTAACTTTGCCTTTAATTTTTCAACGTCGTCCTCGACGGTGCCACAGGCAACGACGAGCACATTCACCGATGTCAAGCGTCCGCAAAGTTCCATCAGTTTTATGTCGAATAGCGAAATCACCAGTAAACAAAAAATATCTGATAATAAAATCGAAATGGTTAATCATAATCTAACCAGAGCGATAGTGTCGACGAACAACATACCCTCGATGACGCCACAGGCAACGATGAGCATATCTACCGGCGTCAAGCGTCCGCAAAGTTCCATCGACAACTCTGTGTCGAATAGCGAGATCACTAAGAAGCAAAAGACATTTGACAAGAGAATCGAAGTGATTAACCATCACTTAATCAGGGCGATAGTGTCGACGAACAATATGCCTTTGAGTCTAAAACACTTAACACTGTTCCGAGGTGCTATCTCGAAGGAAATTGACAAGATTGTCGATGGGTTTATTCCCAAATTTCATGATTCATATATCAAATTTGGCGCTATAGTAATCAAATGTGTCGATCAGTCATCGCTTTACTGGCTTTCAACGCAGATCGACAACATTTCGCCGTGGTCGGAGGCCAAACTCAAGATAATCATTTACAATGAGCTGCAGAAGTATTTTCGGGCTTGCGTATGGATTCCGGGTCCACTCGAGTCCTCCGAGACCGTGCTGAAGCGATTGAATCGACAAAATCCGGATCTTAATACGGTAAATTGGCAAATATTTGCCGAGAACTTGGGAGCTTTCGAGGATGGAAGAAGTGTGTTTCTCGGGGTGCCTGAATCGGATTTCAAGAAACTTGAGGCATCTAACTTTACGGCTTACCTAGGTCTTGGGCAGGTCAATTTTGCCTTTAGCAACATCAATTAGGAGAGCTCAGTCGCAGCTAGTTCGTAATGTCCAGCTATTTTTTAGCTCGACCGAGATAAGCTTAATTTTTTGCTGTACATAAAAGACTACAATCTAAAAAATATTCTTTATATCACATGTTCTTCCATGGTATAACAAAGAAAACAAGTATTTCTTTTGTAAGTTAATTTTTTCAATTTTGTATAAAGACAAATAAATATCAGGACATATTTGTCCTTATGTATCAGAAATAATTTGACATACGTAAATTAATTTCTACCTATTTTTGTTTCGTTTATTTTCGTTCTGTGTTTCGTTTATTTTCATTTTGTGTTTCGTTCCTCTTCAGAAACTCCGAAGTTTAACAATAAAAGAAAAAGCTTAAATTGTGAGGTGTCCATTAAGGCACTAGCAGAATCCTTCTAGGTTTTAATTGTTATTAATAAGAGGACGTAATTGTATTACATTCGAAACAATTTATCTGAAACTATTCAGAAACTATTTAATCTCTTTTTTTTTATTAAAAAGAAGGGGTTTAGGAATGCTGGAATTTTCTTTTGGGCTTCAAGATTCTCGCATGAAGCCTCAAAAAGAAATGTTGATTAAAAATCTGCAATCTGACATCAAATAATTAATAAGCTTCTTTAAAGAAATAAAGAGATGCTCTGCTAAATGACTACATTTTTTTGTTATTATTGCAATAACAAGAAATCATTGCATCTCATTGAAACTTTAAAGCGATAATGAATTAAAACGAACTACTACTTATACATTACTTCAATACTATTATCTTTATTTATACATCGGGGTGCGTTTTATTTATATTTTCTTCTACAAGTAGCATCTTTTATCATCTCTTGATATATCCTCACAGTATTCCGAAATTTCGAATTAGCGATCATAAGGCAAATTTAATATTTTTCAGATACGTACCAGAAATATTTGGATGCCGCGGATCTGCACCTTGATTGGTTGAACTCAAACGAAACACAGCGTGATCGAAACATTGAAAATATTGCTTTGTCTTATCACGCGGTTCTTAATGCGATGAAGAACCTTGTAACTAACCATATAGTCAATTATGACTTTCGTCTGATAATTGTTGCCTTGATCGTCATGTTGCAAGTAAGCAAAACAGATAATTTAGAAAGATCCAATTAGTATTTAAGAAATTATGTTTAAAGAGGATTTAAATCAAAGTGAATCCTGGTAAAAAAAGCTCTTATAATTTCTTATAATATTAAATATATTATTAATTTTTTATATATGTATAAAATTTATGAATATTTGTAAAAAAATTAATTTCAGATTTTATAAATTTTTTTTCAAATTCGGAGATTATAAAATGAGGAATCTTAGAATATTACAGAATTCATATATATAAGCAATTTTAAGATCTAGATTTTTTTCAGCACTTAAAAAGTGTTGTAATTCATATAAAAATTAAAAATTTTCTAAAAAAAAAATCAAAAGTATATGGAAGCTTTGAAAAATTCTAATTTTATGAATTGAAGAATAAGAAAGAATAAGAATAAGAAAGATTATCTTTTTGATTTCTTTTCACTAGAAAAAGAGATAATCTTATTAAGTAAATTTTGAGATATGTGTAACTCTGTAATTAGTATCCTTTACTTTAACTTAAGGAATTTGAAGATAATTTTACTTTACATCTTCTTTCAGGTAGTTTTCATCGCGTTTTATGTAGAAACTGCAGTTTGGCGTAAAAAGACTCCATCTTTTTTTTTGGTGGGATTTTGTCTGTGCTTAGGATTGTATGATCTTTACAGTTTTGGAGACACAACTTCTTTCTATCCGACGAGTATACTCAAAACTATGTTGTTCCTACTAATCATCGGCGTTTTATATATTAACTGTAATCTTTTATATAACGACCAGAAAAATGTGAGAACCAATATTTATTTAATTTCCAGTATTAGATAATAAAAAATATTAATTTAAACATTGAAAATATTTGTTGCAATAAATAATTATAGATTTATTTAATGTATATAAATTAAATAAGAATACTCTAGTAATAAATATTTTACAAATATACCCTAAATTATTTTTATGCTAATATTATAATATAATAATTGCTATTATAATTATTGTTTCCTATAGATAAAATTCCTGCTATATTTTAGTAATTTTTGAACTCGCATTTTTTTTCTTGTTTTTCAAAATATATCTCCATTGTGATATTTTTAATTTTCAATTTTTAATGTAGGTTACGCTGGAACTAAAGATATACAAAATGTTAGAAATTAGTACGGTGATGCATATAATAAGCTTCTGCGGTAGCAGTTACATCGAGGAAGAACATCAGACATGGCACTTTTTCTGGTCTACTTTAATCGCATATCTTGTCTATAAATATTTTACGAAATTGCTTGCATTAATGATGCATCATCGAAAGTGAGTAGAATTTTTCCTCCTGATATAATAGTAGATCAAATCTGACATTGAAAATATTATTTGTTCACAAAAAAATCAGCATATAATTTCTCTCTCTCTCTCTCTCTCTCTCTCTAAATTTTTCAGAGATTGTATTATGTATATTTTACCACATTTCACGTGTCAGTCAAACAGAAATTGATACATTAATTACATGTACTTCTTTAAATATATTTCGAGAGATCACATTGTGCTTCTATTATCTATTAATTTTAGATAAATAAGAAAAATGTAATCATTCGCTTATCAATTTATTATTATATAAATTTATAAAAAATAGAATGATAAAATTCAAGTCAGATTTGAATTATCTGTAGCGACACAGCTGAATCTCTTCGCCATCTAATAGTATGGTATATAACAGTAATATAGTGCAATCAATCGAATATTACGTAAAACATTGCGCTATGCTGTTATTGCTGTTTTTGGGACACATATTTCTGCGAAAGCTAAACCGCACAGGCAACAAGTGGGCCCATCTGCCTGACATAGCTCGGTGGTTGAAGGAGGACGATAGTAAAATCGGCATGACACTCCTACTTTTAACTGGTAAAATGTCTAAATGCTGATGAAAGTTTTAATCTTTTTAAATATTGAAGTACAGATAGATTTTTTTAATTATAAGCAACTAGGAAATGAATTGTTCCTTTGATATGGACAGAGATCTTTTACAAAATTTGAATCAATAGTTTGTGACATTTATTTTCAGCATTCGCTCTTCTAATCTGGATTGCTTATAAATTTGAAGAAGAAGAATACAAGCAGCAATCGTTGTTTCGGAATACAGCTATCGCGGTATGTATATATCTTCGCCATATGTCCAACGATGCAGTCGTGAAAATTCCATTGTATTCCTCAAGGTAAATTGTATTATATTTACACTACACGTAAATATCAATTTAATCGTTCATTAAAGCGATTATACGAGTGAATCACACATTAAGAAGCAAATTTTTGCGTTTGTTGCAGTGGAATATATGAAGTACAAATATTTTGGGTAATAATAGTGATATCTCTGATAACAAACTATGGATACCGAGTGATAAGGATAATTAAGGATGATAGCAATTATTTTACGGATGCGATTCTGTTCTTTATCATAAATATATGGGTGATGATCTCGGCGATGTTGCACCAACCGTATAATGTGATCCTGTTGCCGATGCAGATCATTGTAAGCTTAATAATTGACACTGTATTGAGAGAAAACAATTCGCTTGATCGTGGAGTTTTCTTACATTATTGGCTGGGCAATGTATTTTATTTCTATCAGGTAAATATTTGACACTTTGAAATCCTTGATGTTTATTAATGCGTATGAATAGAATAAGAGAAATCTTGAGGAAAATATTTTATCTTTGATCAAATCTTTTCTTTATTTTGGATAATTCTTAGTGAAATTTATGTATGTGTGAAAGCATTGCTTTTTTACAGTATTATATTATTTAAATTTACCGGAATTGTTTTTCTATTAGTTAAATTTCTATAAAATTTCGTTGGAGATTTAAATATTCTGAAGTTAATATACTTCGTATTTAAATATGCTTATAGTATAAAAAAATAAAGATTTATCTAATTTCAAATTCTTATAAAGTTTTCTCAGCGAGAAACGATACAAAATCTTTTTTATTATGATTAGTCTAATAAATAGTATAATTCATTAAGATTGTTAAGGACAAAGTTGATTACTTATTTCGTACTGTGCATTGATATTTTAGGGAAACTCTAATAGCCTTGCGAGTGTAAACGTCGCGGCAGGATATGTCGGTCTACAATCTTACATGCCTTTTGTTACCGCTGTGTATTTAATCATCAATACTTATTCCGCGCCTGTCCTGGCTTACTTCCTGCTCATTTACTATCGGCAGATGAATGAGATATATCTGCAAGTACTCCGCGAATTCTACAATTATTGTATTGCGATTGATTAAATTGGTACACTCTTTATTAACGAGAAAATCGATTTATATCTTTACAGCTGCACAAACATTGAGAGGATTGTACATACAAATAAGCGTTACATCGCGTGGAGGTTGCTGACGACTGTTTTCTACATGTACCTTACCATCTTCCAGCGTAACCATTTATTTGTGTTGTCGGTGTACTTGCCAAAATTGTTGTATGAGGTGACGTATACCGCGACGATGTGTTGCAGCGCACTATTAACAGTGATTGTAATTGCGGTGCAACATGCAATGATTCCTTTTGACGACGTGCACAGATGTAATAATTGCGGGACCGGTATACGAAACGGACATGCGTTTGCACAATCGTAGAAACCGGTGCAAGAAACGGACATGCGTTTGTACAAATAAACAAAATTTATATTTTGACGTTTCGGAAAATTAGATTTAATTTAAATTGATTTTTATAAGCTTAATTAGATTATCTAATTAATGTAATTAAGTTAGTAGTTAATAGCGTTTATACACTCCGATGAAAAAGACTGATAGAGGTTATTCCAGTGGTAAGAAAAACGATCAAAATTCGTAAACTTTGTACAGCATTAATTGTACTGAGTACAACTAATCGATATATATGAATACTCATGAAATGAATTTATCACAGGAGTATTGTTTAATGAAGATTTTATTCCCGTCTTTAAAAAAACATCTTTTTTATTGCGTAAAACTAAACCTAGAATGCAGTATTAACAGCATCGAAACGATAGTATAATGGAAGTTTATTAGTAAAATAAATTTGCTAATGGAATATCGTTTAATAAAGACTATAATCAAACCTACTTTTGTTCGTATAACACAAAGAATCGGACCTATTTTATCCTTTTTATATTCGCTTCAATCACCATATGATAAAAGGCAAGAAGAAATGGATTTTTGATGTAAGATTTAAACAAAACGAAATGCTTATCTAAAAATTGTTGAATGTAATTTGCTACATTCAGAAAACATTCATAAACATATTTTCCGAAAATATTTAAAAAAATTGAATTTTTTTTTACTAAATGTGTAAATTTATTGGATCTAGCAACAACTATCTTTAATAATTTTCCTTTATAGTTTCCACTCATACTTCGCACAACGAATGAAAATTGCGTCAATTTAAAGCAAAGAAAACGTGTAATAAACGAAAGGTATGCGCGTGCATGTTTGTATATAAAGTATCATTAATCAAAATCAAATAATGCTAAAGCAGTGCAAAGGAAGAAATTAAGTTTGCGGGAGCTCGGTTAATTGTGGAAGCCGTTCTGAAAGTCGCGATTAGAATCACATTCCACTTTATCGGTTAGAAATCAAGAAACATATGCAATCCAGATGTGACTGAGTATTGTCTCACATAACCAGAGCATTGTCTCGTACCAGCGAGACTGTCACTGCTACAACTCGAATTTAGTTCGACGTTGCTACCTAATAATCAGCTCACAGAGTTACATTTAATTCGCTAAAGTCTTCACTAATCTGCGATCACGACAAATAAATAACTACTGTTGCGTTCAAATGCCAAAAACGCCCAATTTTTCGATTGTACGATTCTACAATAAGCTCGGGCGAAATCGAACGTCAATGAGGATGCCAAAGTTATCAGTAGGAACATATTTAATATAAGTACTCTACATAATACTAATTGTAAGATCGTCAAATGCAAGATGTCTCAGACTTCCCAGGCACACTCGCATTATTATGGATATTACGAAACAATCTTCCTATAAATTTTAAATTATTAAAATAATTTCTTTTTTTTTTTTAAATAAAATCTAAAGCGATACCTATGTAGGACATCTTGAATAATGACAGAATCAAGAGCGAGAGAAATAATGTGCCTCAACGATGCTTTGCGGCTTCCCGTAAATAATTTATCATCGAAAAAAAACTGCTTTAATCGAAGCGTTTGATAAAACAAGATAGAAAACTTGTTCATGACGCTCACTTAAGCTCGCAATCGATGATCGACCGTCGCAAAATATAAATACACACATTGCTATAGAAAAATACCGGTGCTTTGTTCAAGTCTAATTGAATTTGGCAATATTTGACACAGCGTTGTAAGTACACGAAGCTCTTAAAGATCCTAGAGCCTTTTGGATTTTTCGAGTTTGCAGCAACTGAATCACAATACCAGTACTTTCGATAATATGTGCTAATAATATATACACTTAACGATATACCCGTATATCTTTTAAAACGCATTTGATATTTCGAAGACGTCAAATTGGATTAAAATGGCGAATTCATTCCTAGCTTTGTGCCAAATTCCAAACGTGCCCTTTTCTGATATCTCACGTTCACTCTGAAAGAAAAAAAGGCATATGAATATTAATTAATTTCGGAGAAATTGCAGTGAATGCGCCAATATCTAAAGGCATGCGGAAGGAACGTGCAGACGTACTTGATCTCTTGCCATTTGATCAACTCGTTAATTGCAAACGTTAGCGGAACAGAGAATAGAAAGAATAATGGCACGTGTATCGGGAAGTTT
Organism: Mycetomoellerius zeteki; assembly: GCF_001594055.1. Taxonomy (NCBI): domain Eukaryota; kingdom Metazoa; phylum Arthropoda; class Insecta; order Hymenoptera; family Formicidae; genus Mycetomoellerius; species Mycetomoellerius zeteki. The sequence goes on from NW_017256018.1 coordinate 245,807, forward strand.
TCGATCTTCTTACTCTCCTCTCGCCAAAACTTGCGGAACACTATACCAGAGAACAACGCTTGCACACACAATCTACAACAATAATGATAGATGTATTTTAAAATTTAATCTATAATCTACAGATTTTCTTCTAAGGACAAATTTTTTTAAGCAAACTGTCAATTAGAGTTTTCACTTACACAATAAATACACCAAGAAACCAGGTGCAGTTACTCATAGGATTTTTCTTCCATATCGAGTATTCCCTGTGCACGAAGCTAACAGATATCGTAACTGAAAGAAAAGATAGATATTAATGAATTTCTAAATATTGTTCGCATGTGTCAATGAGTGTATGATGTAAATCAATAAGTGTATGATATGTCAATAAGTGTATGTATGTGTATTGATATAAAATATTTGCCATTTCGGTTAAGTCCTGATTTTAAAAAATTAATAATGCATAACTTTTTGAAGGAGAATTGTAAAATTTTGGAAAAAGACAAAATAAAACTGAACTTGAAGACAGAAGAAAGACTGTTTCGATTAATAGAAATTAAAACATTAAAATTAAGTAATTTTCTACAAAACAAAAGATTTGACAAATTAGATTAAAGTTTTTGTGGCAACAAATTAGTATATTAACAAGAAGACAAAGATATCGTTGGATAATTACCGAAGTGTAGGACTATAAGCGTGAGAGCGAAATGCTGTACGACCAGAACGACAATCGGCTTACTACCCCAGCCGCCCCAAATCTGGTCCCGCAGGTCCGGATATATGTACAGGCACTTGGAGTTCTGTGGTACATAGACGGGGCAAAGCGTCAGAAACGAGATGCACTGCGAGAGGATCACTGTGATCACCGTCGGCAAGAACTTGCTGCCATAGCACCATAGCACGAATAGCGTGACCTATAATATATTTCTCAGTGTCATCTCTGTTCTCGAAATTTGAATAACGTTGATAAATAACACTAGTTTACAAGGTTTTATGCAAGAACAATTGAAGACTATTTCTAGGGTAATAATTTTCGACGTTGAGTCCGAATCTGCCATTGAAATATTTCCATCAGATAAAAAAAAATTGTATTTTTATACCTTTTCGAGATATATAAATTAGAAAAAAATCAGAAGAGTTGAGCGTTTAATTTTTGTAGGACTTTGAATTAATATCCCTAATATTTTTCAATTATTATTATCACATCCTGGTGGAAACGTTCGCTTTGTTCATCACTTGTCGCACCTAAATTATTTGAAAAAAAATGTTATATCTTAAAAATTGATATACTATATGTTAAAAATTTGATCTGATGAAATTTTTTTTTGATGGCAAATTTGAATTCAAAGTCCTAAAATGCTTTTAAAAAAGTTGTTTTCTTTTCTTGCACCGAAATTATTCAAAATTTGTAAACTATGTAATCAGTGTTTCCACTAAACTCTTTAAGCCGTGATCAAATGAGAAACAGAGATTGAGATTGGATTAGAATTTAACTAATCAAAAGAATGAAAATCAATCTCAAGTTTAATGTATTTTGCTTCGATTGGTTAAATTCCAATCTCAAACTTAATCTCTGATCACGGCTTTACTCCAATTTTTTTTCTCAAATTCACACTTTATACATCTTAAATTATATATCAAAATTAGATACTAGTATAATGTTCTAAAGAAAATAAATAAATAATAAAAATGGAATATAAAAATAGCGTTTTTCTCCTTATATTTATATGGCTCGAACCATATAAAACACGCGAGTTTCAAAAAGATCATCAGTCATTCACTTATCCTTGGCCCTTCTCACCTCTCCATTGACCACGCATTGATTCTTCCCGGTCGCGCGTTGCATTATCGTCGAGTCTATCGGCGTGGCGATCATGGATGTCGACAGTATGGGAATTATTAAGCAGCATAACCAGAGTATTTGATCGATGGAGAACAGCGGTGGCAGCAATAGAAACGCCGACAGCATTTGCACAAACGAGAGTGTAACTACACAGCACAGCCAGAATTGTATACAGTTCCATAAATTCTTCATGTAATAACGAGCCTGTATGAATACAAGGAAAAGTTTATTATCGTTTGTTATGCTTCATTATCTTCTCGTTTAATTTCCTGGAGTAAATAAAATACATCGTACCTCCATAATGAGATGAAAAATTGCCACAGGATCCTCGCGTTTCACACTCAGTGAACATGCGACAGAATTTAGCGCTCTACTCAGATCAACGGGAGAAATTCCTTGGCTCTCCGTAGGAGATACCAATACCGGTACCTTCTGACATACCTGAGGATACAAGGGTTCCACCGCCACTCTACGATTGATTTACAAGCCTTTAGAAAACTTTGACATAAGGAAATCATTTTCGCATTAAATCGACAAAATAGAATCTGCTGTATGGATATTTCTCTAGAAACTTAATTCTGGATATCGATCATGTAACTTTTCTCTAGAGTGGAAACGTGAAAAGTAAACATTTTTACTTGCATATATAGTTATCATTTTCGGTTAAAACCTGCTATATAATCGAAAACGCTAACACATTCATACAAAAAAATTCTTACTTTTCACATTTCCACCCTAAGGAAGAAATTATGTGATTGACCACCTATTTTTTTACAGATTTTGCCTGAATCCTTGTAATAAATTGAATCGGTGAGATCATAATTATTATAAATTACCCTGCGTCAGCCTGCATGAAAATAGGCATGTTCTCGGCGTTGGCAGAGGAGCCAAGTACACACACTACCTCGCCATAATCCTGCATTATATGCAACATCTCGCGAGTCACTGTGGTGTTGCAGTCAGTGAACAGGGACACGAGTAAAGGAACGTTGTCTATCAGTTCGATGTGCGGACGTATCTTATCTATGCCCCTCGGCAGTTTAGCCTGTATACGCAGAATAAGTAAAGGAGGTTGTTTCGGTCAAAATAAAAAAGTTTCAAGATTACAAATTATATATCAAACAATACAGGTTTTGTTAATTAATTCCTGAAATATCTTACTAAACAAACTTTTAGATTTATGGTAACTTCTTCGATGTTCTCGATATTTCCTCTTGATAAACAATTCAACACTTTACTTAAGTAGCCTTTTAATATGATACATAATTTGTATATTTCGGAACTTTTTTCATTCTGGCTGCAAACAACCAAAACTTAACATCTTCCTTATGTTGTGTTTTATCACAAACGTTTATTAGATTTAATCCAGAAGAAGATCCATCTTACCCTGTTCGACAGATCGAAGTTGACCGGCGCGCTTTGTTCAGTGCTGTCGGTGAGGCAGCTCAAGGACCTCCAAGCCTCCTGGCCTGATCCCAAATCGACGCTCTGCACCAGGACGCTGTCCTCGCTTCTCACCGTGTCCTGCTCTCTGCTCGACAGTTTGTGATCTCTGTAGCATCATCAAATCTTAAATAGCATCGAGTATTTTTTAGAAATTTTTTTTATTCTGCTTTAGATATCACAGCAACCTGTGGCTCATCGTGCTTTTGACCTGCGACGTTCCCATGTTGTTCCACTCGGTTGTTTCGTCGTCAAATTTCACTGTCGAGAAGTCCGTGTTGATAGCGCTTGGCGCCGACATGCTCATCGCTCGGCTGTTGTTCAGATTGGTGCTAAAATGAGAATTATTCTTTCTTAATGGATATTCTCTACGCTCGATACTTCGCTAATCATATAACGGCGGGTAGTAAGAAGCACATTAATGCTAAGAAGCCAAGAGAATACGTTAGTTCATTCTTTCGAACACGACAAAGTTTCCATAACAAATAAATGAAAATTCTCTCGTCATGCTGCGCATGTTTTGCGATCGATTAATCATAGAACGCATGAGATTTTAAATATTTGTCTTTTCATGATATTTCGATTAATGCTTCATTTTTTCAAATTCATTTCCCTATTATCTGAACGTTTGTAATTTTCCATTAACTTTCATTAGATTAGATCTCATGCATTCTGTAGTTACTATGTTGCTGTTTTAACATCTTTTTTCTTTCTTTGAAGCAAAGCAGAAATCTTTGATTTCAAATTGTACAGCGTATATATCGTGAGCTATTTCTGCATGTAATCGGTGTAACATACCGAGGTAAGACACGATTAAGCAAGTGGCTGGCCTCGTCCATGCAGGAGTAATTAGGCTGATGAGATTGGGCCGTGGGTGAGGGAGTGGGTGAGGACATGGCTGCTGCCTGGCTCACCCACCAACCCACTGGACTCTCGGACCTGATATTGTCATGTGTGTGTTAATTACAGTACATATAATTGTGTAATCTTTGCGCGAGTAATCGTGTATTTGCATAATCAAAATTTTTAATGAGCGTCAACTTGCAATTGCAATAAATTGCTCCACATTAGTTAAGGAACATGTCATTAAAAAAATGATTGTAAAGCATCGTAGAGACACAAAATATAAATAAAATAAAATCATTGTTAGTGTGAGACTCGATGTCCTGAATAAAAAAAAAGATATTAGTTATACATGTTAGGTATTAAGACATTGCAGCCAAAATGATCGCGACATTTTCAAAATTAGTGATACTGCAGGATGTCTCGGAGAAATGTATGAGAATTAATCTTAAATTTAATTCAATCCTCGATTTTCAGAATTTCTAAAGATCGTTTGATTTATGCATACTTTCTCTCTTAAATATGTTAATTATTCTTGTTGGTATCTTTATATATAACGAATAAATCTTTATATATCTAAACGTTTTATTTTTAAATAAATTTTTATACGATATAAAAAATAAACGTTTGAGTTAATTTGTGTTCGATTCAAGTGTGTGTACAAACTGGATTTTGTAATATTTTTTCTCGAGATATCCTGCGTAGCAACGATGAACATGCAGATTAATATTAACAATTACAAAAGTAAAAAAAGACGTATAGACAAACATATACGACGGGGGCATATGCGGATATCTCTCCAGCCATTGCTGTCTCCTGCAATACATGGATATATTTTACATTCGAGCTTCATGGCAGCTCACTCTAACGAGAATAAGAGATTTATTCCGTCATTATATGCATGCAATTTTCCCACATGCGTGTCTCTCTCTCTCTCTCTCTTTCTCTCTCCTCTGATCCTACAATTATCTCTTTCAATCGGGAATGCCTCTCTTAAATTATGATATATTTTTTCTCATATTTAAAAAATTTTTTCTTCCTTCTCCTCCTAAAAGGAAATGTATTGTCCAAAAATTACGAGATGATAAGAGGACGTTCTCTCTAAATTCTTTAGAGTTGAATCTCACTCTAAAGAGTGAAAATTGAGCCAGTCTTAAAAAAGTGGCTCAATTTTCAATTTTTAAGAGTGAGATTTCACTCTTCAAAGTGAGATCCACTTTAAAAATTTTAGAGAGATGAATCAGAGACACTGACGGTAAGAAAAGTCGCGGATATGCCCCATAAGAAATTCAAGAGACATTGAGAGAAAAACGGCGACGTCATCGCGTTTCGATGATAAATGATACCTGGCCCCCTCGCTGAGTAACGAGATGTGACAATTCCAGCCGCTCTCCAAGCCCATTTTCTCTGAGAAAACACGCGAGCGCAGTTCGTTCTCCTTGCTGAAGTGCACAAACCTTATACATGCTCTGTCCAATTGTTCAATCAATTGTACCTGTAGTCATATAATATACATATTAATTTAGTGTTCACAGTACAAATTAATCATTGACCATAATAATATCGTACCATATCGGTTTGTGCCTGATATTGCATGGTAACCATTCCGATGAAGACCTGATTACACTGCACCTCAAAGCAGCTTTCAATATCATTCACGTCGTCATCCTTATTTTCGTTACACAGCAAGGAATCTGAAAACAAAGCCATGTTTTTATTACAATTGAAATATTTGTGAATTAAAAACAAATTAATCAAAAAATTAAAATATAAAATATATCTAGATTAAATAAGTGAAAGATATTCAAATATTAAAAATAAAAAAATAAGAAAGCAGGAAGTTAATATAATTACATTTGGCTCATTCTGCTATTAAGATAACACTTAAAAAAATTAAAGTTACAGTAAAACATCCATCAAATTAGTGACTACGTTAACCTGTCGAATGAAACTGTCCCAGTATTCCTCGTACTCTGGGATCGAGAACGTTTCTGAAATCCCACGGTAAAGGAGTCGGACTCCTGTGGGGAGTGTATAAATGTTTGCTATCCGCCGGTAGCTCCAGATATATCTCGGACATGTTGTCGCCGATGGCGCGCGTCAGCGGTCGATAAGCAAATGCAGTGCAATACGAGGTCAAGCTCGTCCTCTGGTAGAAGTCTTGCACCTTTTTCCTGCAAAAGGAAAAATTATCAAGACGCACCGTTTACAAACTGTTTTGAAAATTTTTGAAAACACATCTAATATAGAAACACATCTATAATATAATAATCCAGAGACTCGATTGTCTTGAAACGAGGTGAAAGTTAAAAAAAAACGAGCACATTTATTTTTATAATTAATATTTGTAACATTTACGATTTAAATTCATTGATCACAATATCTAGTGAATTTTTGTAATTTTCTTACTTCAGTAATTTCACCTTTAAAATATACGATCGGTTTCCATTTAAGAGATTGATGGAATTGAAATGAACGATATACCTGTCTGATGCGGAAAGAGGGCAGAGATCGTGGCCATCCCAATACTCGATACACGAATCCAGAATTATGTCGGCCGTTCCTTGTGTCAACAATTGCAGACCACCACCGCTACGCTCTTTCACGACCACAGCGACCATGTGAGGGAACGGAAACTTCAGTTTTGTCGCGATGCTCAGTGAACGCGCGAACTTTATGTCCCGCCTGACCATCTCCGGTTGCTGCCAAACAAATTATTTTAGTTTGCTTTTTTAATCGATGATTGTGTGTTCACTTTTGTAATATAAATTATTCCTCTCCAAATAATATCTTTTTAGAATGACTCTTCTAAGAAACAGTTTGACAAAAGTTGATTATAGAGAACTATTCAGTTCAACAGTTTAAGTGATTGCTAAAACGTGCGATCAGTTTTCAGAATTTTAGCAAAAAGTAATCTTATTATGAATTAACTCTCCCATTTGTAAATATTTTTACTTTCTGCGTTTACAAATCTGGATCGTTTTTATTCAGTCCAAGTTTTTTTGCTGTTTTAAGCTTTAAAAAGATATGGAAAAATTCAAGATTACTCTCAATATCTCTGTTACATTGCCAAATAATTTTTTAACTCAAATGTTAAAATTTTTAAATTGAAATTTGATAGCGAAATTTCGTTCGTTCCAAAAAATCTCAGATTACTGAGTATTCTATCATAGAAAAAGTCAGAATGGATTCCGATCGGAATTATTCAATTATTCCCTAGATTTCTATTGTGTTTTCTGGGGAAAATGGAATAATTCCGATCGGAATTCATTCCGACATGTTCCATGATAGGTACCCTGATTCTAAAAAACCATTATCAATACTCACTACATGTCTAAATGTACATAGTTGCTGTTCCAGTTGGAAGATTTTCTGCGCTTGATCCTGGAAACCGATCTGCTTCGCCAATTCGCACAGACATCTGCTGAATACATTTCATTTTCAATAATAGATTTTGCAAAGAAATCGCAACTAATCCTATGAGAAAGAAAAAATTAAAGATCAAGGACAACGAACCGTCTGTTCGTCACCGGGACCAAATTCTCATTGTAGAGAGCTTCGCAAGTAACGTGGCAACAGAATTGCGTGTAGTGTTCCTGCGTGTCCATGTTGCATGTGTTGAGGAGGATCGCCAGGCCGAGTGGTTTCAGCGAGTTCAGATGTTGCCGCCACGAGTGGTCGTCAAACTGCAGTCGGAACGGCAGGGCGTGATCGTGGGTGAGATCCAGAACCTCGGCGGTGGAGTGCGACATATCTGCGAAGCATCGGACGTCGTTACGTTGCGCACTCGGCTTTCGTTGTCTCCCATCCTTCCTTACCATGCTGTACGTAAGACGTTCTATTGGAGTTCGCCTTGGTCTCCTCGGACTCCTGGTTCTTGTCAGTCGTCTTGTCCACACTGCCGGTACTGCAAAATAAACGGGACTGTAATCGCGTCGATACGATTCCACCGAGTGATTTCACAAATTTAAGTTACGTTAAATTCCTTCATCTCAGGGGGCAAATTCACAAATTCTTGGATTTTTAGATACTCGGATTCTTATATCCCCAACTGGGTCCGCGACTATAAGATGACTACCTCGAGCTCGGCGACAAAATATTGGCGTTACGTAGGAAAAATACTTTCTCCGCCGTGGGATTAGGCCATGAGAGAAGTCCCTTCTTATCTACGCAGCACAGCGCCTACAAAAATATATTGAGTGTTATATAATATATATATATATATATATATAAATTGATAATCATTATTACTTGATTACTCAACTTATAATCAATTTGTGCTACGGTACTCACGGTTACAGAGCCCAGAACGTGCAGAATGCTCGCCGATCGCGACATCATGTGCTCGTTGCCGAAAAGGATATCGAAGAAGTATTCTTTGAGTTCCAGCCAGTTGTACACTACATCCGGATGATTGGGACCATTGATATCCGCGTCTTCGAAAGGATCTACAAACTACATTTATAAAAATTGTAAACCAGTGTAATATTTTGTAATTAATCATAATTTTTAATTCATAAAAATGACAAAAACCTCTATGTATATTATATTACATACATACCTAAGTCCTTATCATTTTTTAAACTAAATTTGAAAAATTAAGAAAGAATTTTTTTTTACATGAATAATATATAATTATAAATTTATCATAATTATATAATTTTGCAGATAGTATATCAATTCGCGCGTAGGTTCTCTAACAAAAAGTATTTATAATCTGTTCTTAATTTCAAGACTCCCAAGTAATATCTTAAGATGTTTTCTGATTGGTTCATGATATTTTAAGATTCTACTTAAGATAATATCTTAACTATAAAAACTATGAATATTTCCTTTATTCTTAGTCATAAAAAAAGAGGCACAAATTCAAATTAAAAATTCATAGACAAATTTAAAATTCCTACAATAAAATCTTCATAATCTTATTTACCATTATCTTATTTTTTTTAGATGAGAACATTCATCGTGTGAGATTTCACATAGAATTCTTATAATGTTATTACATTTGGGATAAAATAATGTAATTCTGTATGTGTGTGAATAAATCAATAAATTTATAAAATTATGATTACAATCCCATAAATATATAAAACACTAATTTCTTCATGTAAATTGACTATGTTAATATATTTTAATTTATAAATAATTTATTTCTAAATAATTACTGACCTGGAGCTTTTTTGCAGACAGATAAAGCTTGACCAGCGCTTTGAAGCGAGCCATGCCGAAGCAGTTGAGGAATATCCAGCAGGCGGGAAACACCAACGGTAGCAACGGAAGACTCACAGCGATCGGTTGTAACAGAAACATCTCGCTCCAGTGGCCAGTGCCAAAGTAGTCTGTCAGATATAAGTAACGGAGCAGATTGATCACGAGGATAACAATCACGAGTATCGGATAGGTCAAGTGCTCAATGCAGCAGATCATCAGTAAGTGACGTTTGCGATTGTAATAAGTGACCGGTCGATCGAGAGCTTGATCGAGCGCCATACGCAGATTCACCAAGTACGGCGTTTCCTGGAGTTTGTAGATCTTACTCTTCAGAGGTACGCGGGACTGCGGCGTGGAGAAGATTTCGTTCGCGCTGTGTACCGGCGCACTGTAAGTCTCTCTTGCGTGCAAAACAGGCGCTTCTGAATCCTGAAAATGCAATCAGCTACAAGAAACTTACTTCTGAACAGTTTGATTAATTATTTGAGTAAAATCTCTGTACATCTTGAAGACTGAACATCTAGAAATCTGCATTGAAGTTCGATTATCTATAAGAAGTGTAATTCTAGACAGTCTGATTGTGTTTTAGTAAAATATCTGTTTAACTTTGATATCTTGAAGAAGACCGAACATCTGTGAGATCTACGTTGGAAAGAATTCAAGTCACATACGTCATACGGCACGCAATATCCAGGTGCTTGCTGGCCTGGCTTCATCACGATTATGTCACCGGCCACTAATAAAGCCCACGGCAAGTTGACTACTTCACTATCACGATACGTCCACTGCAAGGTCAAGCAAGGGGATTGCGGACTGCACAAATGTGGGTAGTTCTCGGACCTCCATTGACATGTGGAACGCGCAACTGCAATTTTGAAACACTTTTATAACATTATCATTGCAAGATTTAATAATAATAATAATTTTATTGAAATATAAATAACAAATAATAACAAAAGAAATATGTTAAGAAAGCAAAATTAAAGTAATAGCAATTCTAGATGACATACTTAGAAAAGGCAAATATTGAAAATAGTAATTTATATACGATTTAGAAACTGCAAATATTAATCGAAAATAATTGTATAGGATTTATATAGAAACTGCAATTTACGTTAAGAACCGGTTTTTTCCTTCTGAATTGAGATTTAGTAAATTACTATAATTTACGTTCTATACTATAACTCTACGTTCTGTGTAGCGCTAATAGAAATATACTAAATCACAAGTTATCAATCAGGAAAACTTGCATCGTATGCTTTAGGCTTAACATTTGTAATTCCAATTTTGATACAAAATAAATATTACAGAGACGACAAACAATTATTTAAATACATACCATTGAGTTGATCAAGAAGAATTTTTACTCTATGAGGAATTTCTTCATGTCGTAATTTATTATCCGATACCACTAAGATAAAATTCAATACTACTAAACAACAGACTATCAGTCCTTCATACGGCAGTGTCGAATACCTGTAACAATACTTACTTATGAAGCTGCTGTTGTCTCAAATAAATAAAATAAATGGAAAACAAGCAAATTTCACATAAATGTACATTCCCATCTAACTTACCATGTTTCATTAAGCGTAAAGTACGCAATGATGAGAATAACGGCATTGATCAACAGCGCGATCGCAGAGGTCCAGCAGAGCGTTGTATATTGGCTACGATGATGCAGGGTGTCCTTCAGCCAAGCTCTATATTTCCTGAATATAAATATTTGTCAAGATATAAGTATGTCACAAAAATTCACATATTTCTAAACAATCACGATTGTTGTACAAGATACTACTTATTTTTCCTATGATCCTCTTCGTACTCCTGTAGGACACGTCTAACATCACGATGTAGAGTATCCAAGGCTACTGTAGTGGTCAAGCCTAAAGTTTCCTTAGGTTTAGTCTCAGTATTCTCGTCTGTCTTCGTGTCTTTGCCAATTAAGCGTTCGTCCTCCATTTTCTATAAAAACAGCCAAATTAGACAGTTAGTCTACAAATTTAATTAAAAAAATTAAATAAAATGTCAATTAAATTAATAAAATGTCAACATATTTAATCTTGATTCAAGTGATACATTAATTCAATGACATAATCTTGTTGCCCTAGAAACAACTTATTGGCGATACATTGGTTAATTGTTGGGAATATATTGAGCCAATATTGTACTGATACATTGTACTTCTAAAGTGGTCTGTCTAAATTTACTGTACAATTATATTGTTTGGGTCAATATAATTGATAAGGTCCAAAAAATAAAAAATAAAAATTTTCACTGAAAAAAAGATCTTACACTAAAAGACAAAGTCATCGGAAAAAAGTTTTTAAATAAAATATTAATAAGAAAATAGATTACATTTTAGGTCAAATAGATATCAAAGCCAAGCAGGGTTAACTAACGAAACATATATTAATAACACTTTCCCGATAAGACAAATAGATTTTAGATTAATAATACGATTACTATCACTAAATCATCAAAAATCACAAGCAAAATGATGCAGTCTACGCAAGAGAAAAAAGTCAATGAGGGTTATAACTTCACGGAGTCGCACTCGCCAAGAAAGAATCGCTGCTCCTTTCTGTTCCTTTCTTGCTTTGCGCTCGACGCACGAGATAACGTCTCAGAATTGATTGCGGTTTATCTCCAGCGTAGCGAGGATCGCATAATTTTCAAGAAATCCGCTCGAAATTGCGACGGACAGCACTCAAAACATATAACTCGCATCGTTCGTGTGATTTTGGGATGCAATCGTAAAGAAAGAGAGAAAGAGAAAGAGAGAGAGAGAGAGAGAAGATAATTTCGAATCTGAACGTAATGAGTGTAGATTGCATGTTTCAATCATTACTTCAGTGTTTTCTTTTCAAGAAAGAGAAAGAAAGTTTTTTAATAGAAATATATAAATATATTATTTTATAATTTTAAAATTTTCTATTGATTTATAGACAGCATCATTATCGGCTGGCGATAATGCAGAGCTCTATATTTCCTCACCTCAGAAAATCCAAGCCTAGGATATTCCAGAATATGAATAAGGGCGGTATCCATAATCCGTTCTTATTTCAAGACTGTCTTAAATAATGTCTTAAAATGCTAATACGGTCCTCTGACTTCTTAAGTTCATGACTTTTTGAATATAAGATCTGACTATGAATACTGCCTAAAAGAATCTTATAACAATTAAAGAGCGCACTAATTAACGCTCGATCTTAATCATATTCGATCAGATTTCGCATTCTATAATTTCTAATAAAATCGTATGAAAACTGAAAAAGTTCAACATACTTTCTTAAAAATAATTGAATAAGAAATTTTAGAACATTTTTTGTATATAAAAAAAATTTTTGATATATAAAAACCGAGATTTTTTAAATATTTTAAAGTGTTCCAATTTATATAAAATTAAAAAAAAATTTTCACTAGATTAAAATAAGATAACAGTATATTGATGTAAAATTTTAAATTTATAAGATTATTATAATATTATAATGTTACGTTACTTCGAATGCAAAAGATATTTATGTTCATGTTTTAATATATTTATATAAATGTTATATAATATAATATGTACATAATAGAAATGTATATATGTGTATAAATACATACATGTCTCAATGTAAAATATTACAATACATCGAAGACGTTTATTTTCTTTTTTCATCGGTGAAAGAATCCCATAAACATCAACAAGTACTGATACAATAGTACGATGTCAACGTAAATCTGCGTAGTTGCAAAGATGACTTCTTCGGGACTCAATTCTATTCTGCGTCCACCCATGATTGTCTGCACGTCGAAGTACAAATACTGAAAATACATAAAATAATTTTATCATCGAATTTTGTCTATTTCATTAATTTACTTTAATTTATTACAGGAAATTAATTATCGATAACCTTCCCGATTAATTTTCGCAATAATGAACGTGCAGAAAATGCAGAAATATGATAATTCTTTTTACAATTAGTATACCTATTTATTTTCATTTTTTTCTATTTTAGACTATTTAATAATATATCTCTTAATAATTGATGTATAAATCGCAATAAAATAGCATTAAAAATTAATATAAAAAATTGAAAGAACTAAAATAGATAAAAATTTGCAGCTGAATTAAAATTAACGTTACAGCTCATAGATGTAAAAATTCGAGGAGCTTTAAAGTCCAAAGAATTAAAATATTACTAAAATGGACGTTGGTGAATAGGTTTTTTCACGAGAATCCAAAACACACTAACCATGCAGAGTAGGAGCGTTCCAATGATAGCTATTACCAGGCGTAGAACCATTATATGAGTGAACAATAAGATTATTAGCACCGTAAAAATAGATACGATCGCAACCAGCCCAATAATCATCAACAAACCCGGTTTCATCGTCAAGTCAAACTGCAATTTAAAATAAAACGATTCTTCATTTATACATTCTTTATTTCTTTGTCTAATATAAATGCAAATAAATTAAAGAAGAAAATAATGAAGTTGCAATAGAAATTATGTTTCTGAGAAATATTAAGACAAATTAATTAATGTAACGTGTTAACAATACATATTGAAAATAAAAGAATTAAAAAATATAATTAAAAGATGTATATATATGTATATATAAAAAATATAAAGATATTTATAAAAGACATAAATATGGATAGTATAAAAGAGAAATAAAAAAATTAAGAGAAAACTAATTAATATCATATTTTAATGCAAGTTTCAGTGTAACGCATACTAAATTAGAAAACATCGAAACATAAAATCGCAATGGGAATATAAAATAAAAGCATGGGACTACCGTGGAAAATGTTGCTACAAGAGCTATGATCATCGTAACGATGGCGGTCATGCCCAAAACGATGAGAATCACCTCGATGGTATAAAATACGGAGACGAAGGCAGCTAGGTATGACATTCCCATTGTCTGTGATTCATGAGAGATTTAACTGAATTAATTCAAATTTACAAGAACCGCTCCATTGTGTAAAGAGAAGAAGTGAAGAAATCGTACCAGTAGGATTAGGCAGATGTAATTGAATGGAGCCGTTCGTCTGGCGTGCACCGAGCAGGATACAGTACAGTACGCGACGATGAAGACCACCCTAAAATGCAAGTGAATGTTTTAAGATTAAAATTTATACAAAATAAAAAGTACGATCAATTAATAAATACATTTCTTAAAGCCTTAGAGCTATTTTTAATAAAAAGAAATAAATGCGGACTGATATATATAAATTGATATTATAATACTTATATTAATATTATTATACATATATTATCATTATTATCATAATATGTTAACGTATGGATGAAATATTATATTATATTTGTTAATATTATTTCTATTTTCTTCGTTCTCTCATTCCTTTTCATTTAATATCACAAGTCAATGACAAGAAATCTACGCAATCTTACATGGCAACGATCCACAGATACCAGTACACTATCATAAACTTCTGCGCTTCATCCCTGGAAAATAATTCAGAAGATCATAATAGAAAGCTTAAAATAAAGAATTGGAAAGAATACTTCTTTTGCGTGTGCATTCACCAGAACAAAAAGATGGATATAACGAAGATGGTGAATATCAACTGCATTGTGAGGAGGCAGAAAACCTTGCGGACAAAGCTTCTCCTGATAATGATGTCCTTGAAGTCGCCTATAAATTCGTCGGCCTCTTCTTGCGGTAACATGTTCCTTCTGCGCTGATCCCGTACCCAGGCTTTGTACAGTTCTAAGTTCTCCCTTTCTCTCTGCGCTACCATCTCATCTGTCACTGTGACAGTGTAAGGCCCCTGGAATTGGAATTAATTATTATTAAACTGAAAATCGCTCAAATTCTTCTAATTGCATTATTACTGATAATTCTAACAATTCTAATGTCACAATTATTTATTAGAAATAAGCAAGAAAACAGCCATTGAAGAAGTCCCAATTTACAGAAATGTTAGAAAAAAACCTACAGAAAAATATAATTACATAGTAAAAAGCTTATGTACATGAATCTGGCGAATTATCAAATTCAACGATACTGAGAATTAAGACCTGCTGTTCGCGTGATTGAAACGTCACTTACACTTTTTAGTTTCTGGCCTTTGATTAATGGCGGTAGCTGCGGAGGACCTGGGATATTCTGTGGAATCCGCTGTTCTTCGATATCGATATCGTCGGACTGCATTGGATAGGCCGAATGAAACCGCTCGTTAACATATATCAATCTCTTGCTCCTCTCTGAATTTTGTTGTTATACCTAATAGTACCTCAACATGACTAATTATACGCTGAATCTATTATCAATCAATCGCAACTGCGATTAACAAATGAAGATAAATGGAGTTCGCCAAGCTGTCGCTTTAAATATCAACAAGTGCAATTAATATTAAAAATATATTTTGGATATATTAAAAAATATTATTTTAATAATAAAAACCTCATTTTTTCTGATAATAATTAACGTAATAAAAGTACAATCAAAAGTTAAATAAACGAGCGATTGAGCAAAAAGGTACTGCAATACACAAGACAGAATATACAGAAAATATATATAATTTTATCAAATATTGCGACAGAACAATATAGGCAAATTAATTACATAATAAGCACAGTGTACTAAGTAATAAATACGTATAAGTAATAAGTTGCTTCACACGAATTAAGTTAGTATTGAATGCTTTTACTTTGGTTTTAAAACTTTCCAAGTCGAGTGAAAAAAAATTAATTACGAGGATCGATTACGTTAATTATTATATATTTAAATAATTTCGTTAAATATTTTTCTTTTATTAGTTGGTTACAATTCTATATAGAGTAAGAAATAAATGACAATACGAGAGAAATATCAGGGCGCTCCGAGATTAGAACCGAGTATCGATCTCCTCCGAAATGGTAGACTTCCGGTAGACTTCCGTCCTGCCATTGAACCATACAGCCCTGACGCTGATAGTTTCTCTGTTGTACCTATTTCCTTTTTAAATTTTCTTACAATTGTTAACTAGCGTTAAGAAGAATAAAACGAGGTAGAATTGTCACCAATGCACAATCGTTTAGGTGTTAAAGCTCAATAATAAAATTTATTACGTCTTAACAATGGGGGTATTTTAAATGGACACCGATAACTACTTGGAGATAAAAGATCTTCTCTTTCTAATGCACGAGAAAAATGATTTGATTATGTTTTGATATCAATCTACATAATTAAATGCATTTTGGTTAAACCAAACAGAATTTCAAGTTGTTATGACAATATTGAGATTTTACAAATAAAATGTTTGGTACTTTACTATATTATAAAGGGGTTATGTTATATTTTATATTATATTATATTATAAGGCTTTTTTTAAATATTTTTCAGTTCAATATGGTAGTAGATGAATAATAATGTCTAGAGTCGCTCGATAACTGGCGTTGTTATCTGTAGCGCGCCTATATAGAAGATGTAGCTGCGGATGGCACAAGCGTTCGCTGTTACATCAATAACTTATAACCGGCAGTGTAAGAAACATTTTTTAATAAATTCTATGTCTTGTGCAAACATAATCATTCGTCTATTACATCCTGGACTCATACAGAAACTGAAGTATCATTATCAAAATTCTAATTAATTTTAACGGTAAAGGTATAGAATACCCGGCTCACCTCCGATTTTGATGAAATTAGGCTTATTCGACGCGTTTTTGCACGAAATGAACGAATGTGGCAGAAAAAAGTGCCGCTCTGGCCTCCGAACCGAGATATTTAGCGTTAAAGTTCACGACCGTTCAGGTTAGGAAATCTGTCATACCGACTCGATATAAGCGCTATAAGCGCTATAAGTATGAACACCGTCTTCATGGTTTAAGAATATTCCAAGCGGACACTGTCTCAGCTGTAACTTCCACGCAGTTAGGCCCCAAGCGGG
>NW_017256018.1:263597-264172 GCF_001594055.1 Mycetomoellerius zeteki
AAACAGCCTATGACGGCACATTCTATGCCCCCGCCTTTGTCCAATCGGCAAAAACCACCGCCGGTTATAGCATCCGCTGATGAAAAGGCGAACATTAATCTAACGAAGAAGGGCAAGAGGGGGAGGGCCGCGCGGACCTCGTCTTCGCGTGATCTCTCTCCACCGGTCTCTACAGTTCCGATCTCTTTGTCGCGATCGCTCTCTCGCTCTCGCTCTGGATCCAGGTCGTCGCTAAGTGCATGCGGGGAATGGGAAACTAACCCTTCTTCACTTAATCACGATATTCCCATGGATTTGGACAATGTTGACATGGACAGTCAAACTTTGGCTTCGCGGGCTTTGCCCAAAGTTGATAGTGACAAGAAGGGGGGAAAACCTCCGAGCAAACGCGCTCGCGGCTCGTCAAATGACGATGTGGATCCCTCATCTGTGCTGAAGCTTAACGCGAACGGTAATGATAACATCAATGTGAATACCGCCGATACCGGTCATCTTAACCCTAACATAACCTATGATAAAGGAGATCGGGCCCCTTACATCGTATTCATAAGACGCAATGTAGATGGTCCTAATAA
>NW_017256018.1:264690-265241 GCF_001594055.1 Mycetomoellerius zeteki
CCCGCCTCTACCGCTAACGGTAATCTTCAACAACCTCCTCCTCGTGAGTATCATCCGGCTTCTCATCCCTCTGCTACTCACAGTCACCACAGTGTCTTGCCTCCCATCAGGAACAGACCTATAGACCAGCGGGCTTCAAACTCTCGCGATCGGCTACGCGAGGCCCATTCCTCGCTCCTTTATGCACCAAATGGCAGATCCCCTAACTTGCTTCCTTCGGGATATAGCTATCCTTCCTTTTCCACTTCATCTCCCCCTCCTACACATTCTCCTTCTCCTTCTAATCCTCCTAAGCCTCATCCGCCTCTACCGCTAACGGCAATCTACAACAACCTCCTCCTCGTGAGTATCATCCGGCTTCTCATTCCTCTGCTACTCACAGTCACCACAGTGCCTTGCCTCCCATCAGGAACAGACCTATAGATCAGCGGGCTTCAAACTCTCGCGATCGGCTACGCGAGGCCCATTCCTCGCTCCTTTATGCACCAAATGGCAGATCCCCTAACTTGCTTCCTTCGGGATATAGCTATCCTTCCTTTTCCACTTCATCT
>NW_017256018.1:267230-295536 GCF_001594055.1 Mycetomoellerius zeteki
AAAACGCGGCTCATGATTTTCTCCAATAAGAGGTCTACTTTACACATGAACTGCTCTATCTCTTTCCAGAATCAGCCCATTTTACCCTCTCCTACTGTTCGCTTCCTCGGCGTGTTACTGGACCCTAGGCTGTCTGGCCAGGCTCATATGTCTTTCATCATCGATAAAGGCAGACGCACACTCCAGATAATTCAAGCTCTTAGAGGTACTTGGTGGGGAGCACACCCTCACATGCTCCTTACGATATATAGGGCCCTGTTACGTGCATCAATCGAATACTCCTCCCATATCTTTAGCTTGACCCAGAACAGTCTATCCCGTGCGCTGCAGATTGTTCAAAACCAAGCCCTTCGCCTTTGTTTTGGTTATCGCATTTCCACTCCGCTGAATGTTATCTATGTTGAGACCGTGGAACTTACCCTTTCCTTTAGATTCCGACTCCTAACATCGCGTTACTTCCTTAAGATCTCCTCGGTGCGTAACCATATTGTCATTGACAAACTACATCTGCTCTATGACACCGCTGCGGAAACCAACAGAACTGACTACCTACATGCCCACTTTCCAGCCGCTATTATATTTAATCATATTTGGACATCTTATCACTCCTCTATTGACTGTTCATTCACTTTACCAAACTTCAGATCCTCTTTCCGCTCTACTACCATTTCTTCCCCCTATACGTCTCTTTCTCTGCCTTCAGTAGATTTAACTAATTTTTTTCCTATTCCACCCGCCCAGTCCTTTTTCAACCAGGAATTACAGTATCTCACGTCAGACTCAGTGTTATTTTACACCGATGGGTCCAAGGTTGATCACAGTTCGTATGTGGGTGCGGCTGTTTTCTCCCCGCAGCTGGAGGCCGAGCTTAGCTGGAGTTCAGACTTTCGTCATACACCTCGATTTTTTCCGCGGAAGCATACGCCATTTATACAGCTATTACTCTAACTATCGATCTTAAATTACCTAAAGCTTCTATCATTTCAGACTCTAAGAGCGTTCTCGAGGCCGTTAAGAGTTACAATATCTCTTCCAATAATTACCTTATACCACTCATCAAATCTGCAGTGGAGGAGGCCGAATCTAAGGGCATCGAGATCTATTTTATTTGGATCCCTTCACACAGAGGTGTCGAGGGCAACGAAAAAGCCGACCAGCTTGCTAAACGCGCTATTCGTCAAGGCATTGAACCGAATTTTAAAGTTCCTTATTCAGACCTTTGTGTGGTCGTTAAACAAAATATCACGGATAGTGCTTATCAGCATTTTGAGTCACAGGCGGATATCAAAGGCTCTTATTTTTTTCATAATATTTTTGCGAGGTCCGCTAAGCCCTGGTATTACCGTATGAAAATTTCTAGAGATGTCATCGTCATGATCAATCGCTTGCGCGCTGATCACTACAACTTAAATTCCAGCTTACACCGTAAGAACCTTATCGAGGATCCCTCTTGTCATTGTGGCTATCCTCAACAGGACATTTTGCATATGATTTTTGATTGTCCGGACTTCTCGGAGGACGCACGTTTATTACGTCGTTTCATTGACCGAGTGTTACCTTCGGGTGATAGACTAACTAAATTTGCTAGAGCCATTTCCAAACCGTCGGAATATCTTGGTAGACTCATTCTTAACTTTAGTAAATCATGTGGCAGGCAATTTTGAGCTTTAAACTTTCGCGCCTCCTTGTGACCTGCGCAGACGCCTCGCCTTCGCTCTTGCCCCTCCCTTCCCATCCTAGCGCAGCTTTGCTCCGCTTTTCATGTGGCACACTGTCGCGAGGTCTAGGTGCTGTAGCACGTTGCTCCTTGCTTGACGCTTTTGTCATTAATACGTCTGAACTCATTGTACGATTACTAACATTTTGACGTGATCTGGCCGTATCGACCTCCTTTTTATATGTCTGGAGGCGGGAGCCATTAATTAAGAAGAAGAAGAAGAAGAATAGCGCTTATATCGAGTCGGTGTGACAGATTTCCTAACCTGAACGGCCGTGAACTTTAACGCTAAATATCTCGGTTCGGAGGCCAGAGCGGCACTTTTTTCTGCCACATTCGTTCATTTCGTGCAAAAACGCGTCGAATAAGCCTAATTTCATCAAAATCGGAGGTGAGCCAGGTATTCTATACCTTTACCATTTTAACTTCAGCGGACTCTAGCAGTTCGATTACTGTCGTGCGTGTTGTATCCTGTAATACAAAGAACGAAGGGACATTTTATCCTTCTTTATTATTTGGTGAACAATGAAGACGAATCATACATCATGCGTAACTCGAAACGCACCTAAAGTGATATTTTCCATGACTGACGAAAAAATGTCTTCTTCTCTGATTAGTCAAATGATCTTTGCGAAGCGAAATGATTGAAATCCTAGCATTGGCCGTATCCGCGTTTTATATTGCAGTGATCTTGTTCAATAATGTTATTTAGATATTTGTTTTGTAGGATGCCTATAGCCTCTTTCTCTTGCTTACTGGTGTTAATCGCCTTCAAAGCAGCAGTATTGGCACCACTTTTATCAATTGTAACAACTTCAGGCGTACCATGCTGACTAATAGCTTTCTTGAAAAATCTAAGAGCTGCCGCAGTATCACGTTTTGCTGTAAGTAGAAAATCTATGGTTTTTCCATATTATCAACTGCTCTGTACAAATATTTCCAATTTCCTCTGACATTAATGTAAGTTTCGTCCATTCTCCAGTACTTGCTTGTTTGGCGTTTATATTTACGAAATTTTTTGTTCATCAACAGAATTAACCTGACTGCCCAGCGATGCAAGGTTGAATGGTCGAGTCTAACACCTCATTCTGCAATCATTTCTTCAATATTGCGCAAGCTCAGAGAATAAGACAGATACCAACAAACACAAAGGGCAATCACATCTATTGGATAATAAAGACGTCTAAAGGCTTTACGGATTATAGACATGTGATAATATAACAGAATTATAAAATCTACCACACAGCAAGCAATTAATTGGCAACTTGCGCTTATTAGATTAGCAGTTTGTTAACACTCCCTATCAAATAGAGGTTTTAGTATGCATGAGTCACACAATAGCCTACAGCGTTTAGCCATATTGAATATAGCGATTTCGCTATGGGAAAGGCCGGATGTAAAAAGTAAGGTAAAAGAATTTTTTATATTGTGTGCTAGGGAGCGTTCACGCGAAAGCAGAATGTTGTCGAAATGGTACGATTTAACAAAGGAGGTGTTGCAACAGCTAGAGCGTGATGTATTACCGGCTATTTTATATAGAGAATTGCTTCATGTCTCAAAAGAGATAGGCAAAAAGATATACGGCTGGTACTGGCGTATTGAACGTGAGAATATGGTTCAATATGGCAAAGTAGGACAAGCACTAGAATATGTTGATCAAATATACTGGACCCAGCAAGGTACTGTGGACGCGGTCAGGATAATTCAGTCATCTTGGATAGGTAATGCAAACCTCAGTGTTTCCACAATATATAATTTTGCATGTAAATATGCATTAGAAGAATGTATTAATAGCTTGTGGACACAAATTCCACAAGCTACTCAGGATAGGGATTATGGGGATATATATCGTTATTACACTCGACATATATTGGCATATTGGCAATGTTTGAGAAATGATGAGATGACAGAGTTAATTTGGCGCTTTGAGAGGTACTCATATGGAAAATTGGGGTATTCAGTTTTATTCAATAATTCATTTCATTATTTATACAATCCTCATCATTCTATTGAGGAAAATATGTGTAGATTATCGATGTTTGCTGGGTATAGTAATGCTGTCAAATATTTTTGGAATAAATTAAATAATGAAGAAAGAGATAGAAATATAGTAAGTGGCACTCGTATTTTAATTCAGCAATATGCTTATTACAAATATGAAAGACATTATACGAAAGAGAGATATGTAGAGATATGTGTGTTTCTAATGAGTAAAATGGCTGTACATCATCAAGAGGAGTTATTTAATAAAAAAATAATCACTTTAATAGATGATTCATTTGAGAAATCCATTCAGTATTGTATTGTGGAAATGCTGTTATTTACGTGGCCGTGGCAAGAGTTTCTCATGCCGACATTAGATAAAATTTGGCTATATCTTGAGAATGATACCAGCATTGTGTACGGAATTTTGCAGGCAATTACAAGTAAAATGAGTCAGGATTGTGCGCTGGGATTTGTAATAGAAGATAGTCAATATAGAAGTATACTCCACCAAGTATGGAACAGGATTCCGGTAAAAATAAAACGTAAGATAGCACTAGATCATTCAGATAATTCACTTGTGGCCTTGATGCATGATTTATTTGACATATGGGATTTATCTAGCATCAAATTGGTAGTTAGCGCACAAGAAATGGCGCCAAGAAAAAAGGAATTAATAGATTCTGGTTCAAAGAAATACGCGGAGTTAATAAAAGAAGATCAATATGAATTATTAGATCAATTTATAGATCAGATATTAGTATCTGAAGAGGAGAAAAAAAGTTTTAAGAAAGGAATAGACATATTAGATGATCTTATCAAGTGTGACCAATATTATTTAGCAGATAAGTTGTTAAACTGGCAATGTAGTGCGAACGAAGAGAAAGGAATTCTCAAGAGTAAGGTAGATAATATAGCGTTAATTAGAGGTTTCATAATATCTAGTAAATATGAATTGGTGGATAAGTTTTTATCTTGGCGATTTTCTACAGAGGAAGAAAGGAAGGTTTGCAAGAAGACCGTGCAGGAAGATAAATGTGTGCGTGAACACATTTACAAATTGTGGGCTGCGCAGAAAAAGGATGTTAGTGCTGCATTAGAGAATTCTAACAAATTTTTGTACTGGCTTTTAGCATCAGAAGAAGAAATAACGTCGTTTAAGCAAGATTATTTATCAAACAATGAGGAATTGGAGGCAGCATTATGTGATACGTTTATAGGATATAATGCTTTTGAAGTTATAGAAGATTTTTTAACCTGGTGTATGTTGCCTCAAGAGGTAATACATACTTTAAAGTGCAAGGTAGTGGGCAAGACTTTGTTACAAAATTGTGAGCGTTGCATAGAGAGAGGTTTATTAGATGATGCAGAGCAATTCGTTAGATGGGCTTTTGATCACGAAGCAGAAATGAAAGGTTTTATTAGAGAGTTTATTATGTCGGATAATGGCATTGCATCATGCAATACTTTTATACGATTGGAGGAAAGGGTAGAGAAGTTTAATGAGTTTATAAATTTTTGGATCAAGCCTTTGGGTAATATTGATGAATTTAAGGGCAAATTGAGATTTTATAGGCATAATCATCATGAAGAGGATGACTACTTTTATATTCGTCATATAGAAAATTATACGATATTTGAAAATTTATTAGATAATTTAAAGCAAAGTTTAGATGTATCGGAAGTAAGTTATGTAAGAAACGTTGCTAAAAAAATGAAGAGAGATGTTGAGGTATCTCACATTAGATAAAAAATTTGTTTGCTTGAAGAGGTGAAGATGAGGAATCGTGCGAGTCGTAAAGAACTAATAGAGTTTTTAGTGAATGGTCCTGTCGTTGATAGTAGAAATGATGTAGGTCAAATGATGGATAAAAGTTTTACTGGCCAGCTTTCTAAATTGTTAAGTGAGACATTAACATTGCATATAAGCAAACAAGGACATTTTTTTCTCTCTTTCTTTCTTGGCTCAGCTCTAACGCTACCACATACATCGCTAATGTCTAAGTTGCATATAAAAGACATATTGTTTCGGTTAGACTTGGAGTCTAATAGCCTCAAATTAGTGTTTAAAACATATGATCAAAGTGTTTATAAGTCAAAGTTCATTGCAATCAGCACTAATAGTAATATTGATCCTCACAGTGTAAGCTTTACTAATCAAGAGTTAAGTGAGATTAAGGGGCGTCTTGCACCAGGTATTGATAATCAACAAGTGCAGCTGGAAAGCCATAAATTTAACACTTGTCCAGAGAAGGGCCAAGGCTTTAGGTTGAAAGTATCACGTGATATGAATCATCAGAAATTTTTTGATATTCCAGCCAGTAATTCTGGAACCATTTTTTCCAGTGTATCTAAACAGATACAAACAAATGTGATACAAGATTTTGATCTGTTTGTTGATAAATTAAGTAGTAAGGATCACACTGTTGTCCAAAAAAATGTTTGTGATATCTTTGATTCACTTAAAAGTATCTATAAGCAGCATTACACAAAAAAAGCTTTATCACTCATGGAAGAGGCATATCATGGATATATATATGGATTTTTTAGATTAAATTATAAACAACAATATAAACTTGATTGTTATGTAGAGAGAATAGGAGGAAAAGGTTATGTAGATATGATTCTGTTATCACGTGCTAATGGTCATACTCATCCTATTCCTATAATAATTGAGGTCAAGTCTGGTGCAGGCGCATTAGCTGCAATACAGTAAATTCACGACAATGGATATACGCATAACTTAATAAATATTAGAACGAATGCTAAAACTGCTGTATTGGTAGGGGTAGATTTTAATGCTAAATCTCTTGATAAAAAACCCAATGAGCTAGAAGTTAGTGTGAATCATATCAATACAGATCACATAAATGTAGTATCATTTATTTTGAAAAGTAGCATTGATAATATAGAAGTGCAAAAGGTCAAAGATCATATTAGTGATTTATATTATGCAAGTATAAAAAGTGGAGATCTGAATTATCTTGGTATGTCGTTACTAGGTCAGTTTATCAGTGATATAAACATTCAAGGAGAAAGATACGTATTCAAACATAGCGGCACTATCACACAAGGTGCTGTCATGACGCTGGTTTTTAAAAAAGCAGATTCTAATAAAGGGATTGTACTGAATATATCTTCGAGAGAAGATAACAAGGATATTATGTTACATGGCTCTGCTGTCAGATCACCGGCAGAGCAGTTACAGAGAGATGCTGTACCAGATATGAGGGCACTGGGTATTACTGCTATAGATATGGTGAATATTGAGGTGGATTTTCAGGCCAAGAAATTTCATAACTATATAGGCAGTAGTGATTCATTTATTAAAATTTCTAAGGGAATCAATGTTCAAGATAATAATATTAAAAAATATAAAGGTATCTTCAAAAAAGTAGAATGCATAGCTGTAAGGAATTTTATTGAAGCTCTTGATAAACAAAATGCAGATGATAGAGCAGGCTATGAGACTGATATAGATGACGTATTAGAACCTCCTGCAAAAAGAGTGAAACAAGAAAACCAGAAATATCATTCGTCTTTGAGTGAATTATTTTCAACGCGCTTATCTACAGTAAAAGATTTAATCAATAGTGAGAGTGATATACAAGCTATAATTCAAGGTTTATTTACAGGGCAAACATATAACGATCAGCGCATACAGGTATTTAGTGAAGTAAGTTCTGGCAGTTATAGGATTGATATCGCGTTGATTTTCCAAGGTAGCGATGATGGTGTGGTGCATGATCCTGTCATTTTTGAACTAAAATACATTACAAGGCTAAAAGATGTATCAAGGCAATACGAAAATGCTGTTCAATCATCTATTAGCCAATTATCTGAATATGTTCAGACTTTCAAGAGCGCAACTGACAGCAAGAGTTCAATGTGCGTATCATTAGTATTTAACAAATCCTCTACTTCAGAAAAATATGTCACGATTCATACATCGATAGAGGCAGTGCCTCATACTTCATCCAGTACAGATGCAGGAGGCAAGTTATCTCATATTGGTCATTACAAACAAGAACCAAAAATATTACAGCTGTCTGAACTATTATCAGATAATGAAAACAAGCCAATACCAGAATCATTGGATTTAAGCGACTGTTATTTAAATGATGAGTCCTATGAGAAGCTTATTGTATTTCTTTCAAAGCCAAGCTCGTCTGTGCGTGAGGTGAATTTATCTAATAGCGGTATAAACGATCAAAGGATGCAAAAGTTTGCAGAGATGCTGAAGCGCAATACATTTATTAATAAAATAAATTTATCAAAGAATCAGATAACTGATGTTGGAGTTATGCATATAGTAGATGCTATGGTGGCGAAGGAAAATTTACCTCACACTACGTATGATATAAGTTATCATGGCACTGGTTGTATTACATCGTTAGATTTGTCTGATAATAGGATTAATAATAAAGTAGCAGATTATTTAGAAAATGGTTTAAAACAATTAGATGTGTTAGAGGAATTAAAACTAGCTCGTACTGATATCAAGAGTGATGGCATTAAAAGTATTGTTGAAGGAATACAAAAGAACTACATGTTACAAGTTCTGGATTTGTCAGGTTTAGGTGACATTCACCTTGAAGAGAATACAATAAAAATGTTGTTTGCTAATAAGCTTTCACTTAGATTGATTGAATTATCAGGCAGTAACATGAATCTAGGTGAGATAAATGCAATTATACGGGCTGCAAAACTTACTTCAGAAAATGGTAATTTAGAGAGTATCAGTCTCTCAGGCCCTAAAGATATACAACAAGGAGAATCTATAGATTCTAATTCTTTGCTAGACTTAATGAATAATCACAAGAAGATAAAAAAATTTGCTCTTACTAATGCCGGAATTATGCCATAAATGATGAAAAATTGTCTGAGTTAGCTATTGCATTCAAAGATTTAACGTATTTAGATTTATCACACAATATTATAACTAATATCCAACCACTGTCTGCTTCTTTAAAAGAGAAAAAGTCCATACAGCATTTAATATTGCATCACAACAAGATAAATGATGCAACATCATTAACAGCTCTACATTCTTCTTTAACACATTTAGATCTTGCTGCTAATAGCATAAGTCACATGCATGTAGAAAATCTGTTTGCA
Source organism: Mycetomoellerius zeteki (assembly GCF_001594055.1). NCBI lineage: Eukaryota > Metazoa > Arthropoda > Insecta > Hymenoptera > Formicidae > Mycetomoellerius > Mycetomoellerius zeteki. The sequence goes on from NW_017256018.1 coordinate 276,049, forward strand.
TCTGCATTGCTTGATTCAAAGAAGAGTGTATTAAAACACTTAGATTTATCAGCGGTTAGCATGGCAGGCATGAGCACACAGACTCTAAACGAAATTGCTACTAATCTTATGTACTATCATCTAGAGTCTCTCAGATTATCTGAGTGCAATATCGATGATCGTTTTGCAAAAACAATATTTAATGCTATTTGGGACAGTCAAGGGTTTCGAGCGTTAGATCTATCACACAATAATATAGAAATAAAAGATCCATCAATTTTATCTGGATCACGCTCAAAAGATATAGAGGGCAAAAAAAGTTTTCTCTCTCTTAGTGGCATTAAAGATTTGAATCTTGCATACAATAAAATTAGTGATAAGGGCGTAAAAATTATGCTCAAGCAAATATCTGCTAGAAACATGCTACAAATTAATCACTCACCAGATGTTGGTGTTTCATTACTCAATTTAGATTTGTCATACAATAGTTTGACAGATAAAATTATACCAAACATGGTGGAGAAGTTGTCAACAGGAATTCATATATCTTCTTTGAAGATGCTAGGTAATAGTTTTCATAAGAAGTATGTCAATCAGTTAATCAATTCTTTGGATGGTAATTATAGGATCAAAAATTTAGATATTGATAAAGGAGCTGTATATCCAGATGATATGCTGCGTCTTAGCAACTACTTATTGCGCAATTCTTACCAATTAAGCATTGAACAGACAACTAAAGCAGAAATGTCTGCAAGCGCGTGCTTAACTAACAGTAGAACGAAGAGATACATTACTGACTGTAAGATATCATGGGATGATGTAGATGAAATGAGTCAAACTAAGACGAGAAACAAAGAGGAAATAGTCATCGATGCTGAAAAATTCTTAAAATATAGTAAACAGCATGCATGATATAGAAAAAAGCAAGCAGCTAGTCTCTTTAGCTAATGAGATTAAGCGTGCAGATGCTGAAAGCATAGTAGGAAATTATAAAAATATGTTAGATAAAGTAATGGAGGTAGGTAGTTATAAACAATATATAGAACATGAGAGGCTAAAGCATTTGGGACACCACGCTTTAATAGATGATCATATCACGCCTAAATGGAAAGCTGCGTTTATTAACGTAGCAGGACGAATACAGATGGGATATGGGCTGTATAGCACTTCTGTAGCATGTCAGCAAGCAGAATACGATCCAAATAGTGGTGTAGATTGCATGTTGCATATCGCTGATGTAGGTTATTCATTTTTGTCGGAGCAAATAGCTAAAGTAATAGAACCAAAGATTGGAAGTAGTGTGTTAGGTGACGAAAAAATGTCTTCTTCTCTGATTAGTCAATGTTATTTAGAGTAGTATATATATATATAGAAATTTTGAAGGTTATTGTAGTAGATTAATTCGAATTTTTCTATATTATATTGATTTGTAAGTACTTGATAATTCATGCATTATGCATGAAATGGAATGCATCCATAATTAACATGAAAATATTATTTGATCAACATGAAATTCTACAGATATACTTAATGAGAAGAATTTATTCGATCACCATGAAATACAAATAGATTTAACAGAAAGGTGACATATACATATAATTCGATTAACGAGATTGGCGATTATTCGATCAACAAGGGAAATTTTGGTTTTCTTACGACTTACAGTGAAAAATGTATTCGACCCAAATTTCAACACAAAATTTTGGTATATTTAATAGGAATGAATTAAATGAATTGTTCTCACTCGGTAATTCTTACAAGAATTCTGATTCGTCCGTTTTCGAACAGACATACTGGCTTCCAAAATTAACTTAAAAAATAAAACTATAAATGAATAGAGTGCGACCGAAATTTCGCGAGTTTCAGTTTTGGTCTAAATTAAAAGAAAATTTCGGTGGGTAAACCCAAAGTGTACAAGTTGCAACGCGCTGGTGAGCATTCAAAAACAACTGTTCGATTTTAATTATTAATTCGATGATTAAGCTTAAGACAATTTAAGTACAAACTTTAGTGTGATCTTAATAATAACGTGATTTGATTTCTTTATAAAAGTTAAGGATACAATATTATTATATTATTATAGTTAGATATTTTAATAAGATCTTGTTTTTTAAAGAGTGCATTTTGTCATGATTTCTGAAAATAATACTGTCTCTGTAGAATTAATCCAAAAATGTCAATTTCCATTCCAGCTGAAAAAAATGCGACTCCGTTAGCTTCTCCTTTTTTTTTAATAAAACTAATTTAACCTAAATTTCGGTTTCGTTTTCGGCCGAAATTGAGTGACCACCGAATATTTGTTTTCGGTTTCGGTCGGAAGTCAAAATGTGGTTTCGGTCGGACTCTATAAATGTGTATAAAATATAGAAAATATCTTCCTATATTTATAGAATCCATATTGTATCGTCTTTACAAAAGTAATGGAAGATAATAGCTTTGATAAAAATTAATAATTTACAACGTGGGATCTGAACTATACTATAATTTGAAGCAGATAAAGCTGCATAAAACATGCTTTAAAAACGTTTTAAACGGTTTATCGACATTTTTAAATATTCCTTTTTATAGATAATTGATTTAATCATGTATGAAACATTACAAACGCGTTTTAAAAAATATAATGTTATGTTCGTAGATAAAAACATTATATTTTGCCAATTCTACGAAACTATAATATATGCACTGTCACGTTGTTGCGAGAACGCGGTCAGAAATGTTACGCACACGTCATATCGATTCTGTTAAAATTGTACTAATATTCGCCGAATAATTGATTATTCAGCACATTATTGCGGATATATAGTATTCGGTTATGTGCTGAATATATTATAGTCGTTGCATTTCCATTCTACAAAACTATTTTATAAAATATTAAATATTTTTACGGCTTCTCCGAATGTAATTTTAAATATGTTTTCTATAGATAGTTCTTTTATGTTAGATATTTTAGATTTACTTAAAATTGATATAGTGACAAGTGAACAATGAGTAAAAAATTAAAATTGTATTAGAATATGTATTAAGTGTAGATCCTTTGTGTATACGTACATTATACCGAAAAAAGAGTCTGGCTATAGTTACGAAATGTTGAGTGAAAGAATTTCAATTGTATATTTAGATAATATAACTAACAATAATCATAAATCTAATTTTTTAAGTACTTGATATGAGTATTACTAAAAGGTCATATTAAATATTTGTAAAAGTAAAGTTATGCTTAATTGTACTACTTGAATATTTGTTTGAAATTATTTTATTCGACATTTGGTAGCTATAACCACTCTTCGTTCAGTGTGTTCTCTTTAACGGAAATACGATCAAAAAACATAAAAGTTATAATGTCAAAATAGGCAAAAATAGTACATTACAATAAAAAAATAGTACATTAAATAATTACAATCACACATAAGTATTATCAAATATTTACTAAGTTGATATAAATTAGGAATCTTTATTTAATGTATGTCTAAGTTTCTAATAAAGATATATTTAAAGAAAAATCTTTGTTACCTTCAACTTTGTAAGTCAACAAGAAAGCTATAGTCGAGCTTTTTATCTCAAATTCACAGATCCATACATTCTTTCTGTTGACTATTTTTTTTTTAATCTACTTTATAATATACTGATCTCAACATGTATTTAATAATTTCTTTGGTGCTGTCGCAAAGTTCTTATCTTATGCATCTACAATATATTAATATTTACAATTTAATTACAATATATTATTATATGCATCTATAATATCTAAAAATATTTTGCGATCAAATAGGAAAAATCTTTTGTTCGAAAACTTCAATGAAATATTTACCATTTATTGTACCATTTTTTACAGTGTGGAGAAAACTTGTCAATTTTATTATCACATAAATGGACAAGATGAGTAACTACTTAACCGTAGTACTTAACTTACAAAAAAGGAGATAAAAATATTCTCGCGGGCATGAGATAATGGGGTCACGTCCGGACACATTTCGTGTTCAAGCGGCGTCCGATACAGATCGTGCACTCATCACTCGCGTAAACAGAAATAACTCTTTCTCATAAATAATAGAAGTCTTAATAATGGAATGTCAGTACAAGTATAATGCCGGGTTGCCACCAGGAGTGAAACACAAATGTAAACATGGACGTCAGTAGAATTTTTCTAGGTGGGGGATGGGGAGGAAGTATGAATCACGTCGTACGCAATAGCATATATTTTGCCATTTTTATTGTAATATTTCAATTGTTAAATAATTAAATATCTTTTATACATATATATACACACATATGTTAATAAAATTAATAAGTTTTCTCTACAAAATAGCGTTTGATACATTTAATTCGGCCCACTTGTTACAAAGTAATTATCATTCAGTTTCAACTTGATCCTACTGGACACGCTGTACTTATTCGATCAATATGAAATTTTGGTAGATTTAACGGGAATGAGACATATACATATAATTCGATTGACGAGATCGGCGATTATTCGATATCAACAAACAATTTTGAGTTATTTACATGGAAAAATTTATTTGACTAACAAAAAACTGTGGTACATTCAATACGAATATATTAATCGTCCTCATTCGGTAATTCTTACAAGAATTCTGATTCGTCCGTTTTTTAAACGACGTACTGAATCAATCAAATTTACAATTAACGCAATAACAGTCTTTTTTCAGTGTGATTTTACACTGAAAAAGAAACTACAGAGAAATGGATTTTCTGGCAAGCATTAGGGTTGCACGAGACCAAGACAAGATGATATTAACAAAAATATTGTATTGGTATTGAAAATTTTTGAAAATTTTAATCTTGCCTCGATCTTGATGAATATTCATAGCAAAAATCTCGTCTTGTCTTGTTTTTTCTCGAATCGAGCAAACCTCTAATTTTGTTGCGATAGTGCTATAACAAGCTTGCGCAAGAAACAGAAATTAATAATTTTTTTTTATTTACAGACTCCGAGAAAATGTATGGATATAAATATTTTAAAATGGACAAGTCATGCTCATATTTATCCAATATTATCAAAAATGGCTCGAGACATTTTAAGTTCAACTGCTTCGTCTGTAACAGTAGAAAGATTGTTTTCAATAGGAGCTCTGACTATGACAAAAAATAGGACTCGATTACAAAATAATTCTTTAAAAGCATTAATGTGTATCAATTCATAGATGAAATGTTCTTTGAGGTCAAAAATTTGCAGATTATAAACATTTTATAGTCTATTATAAAAACTAATAAAAAAGTTAGTTATCCGATGTCGTTAAAAATGACTCGAGACATTTTTTGCGCATTTTATTTTTATAATTTATTGAATGTCTGTTTCGTTGCAAAATATTTTGTTGAAATATTTTTATAACAAAGTTTCTAAATATGCATAACAATTATGTAACAACTTTTTTCTCTTATTTACAAATATATACATAATTTTTTTAAAAACCAACAATATCAAGACAAGACCAAAAATCTGGACATTTTGTCTTGGTATTGTCTTAATAATTTATCAATAATATTGTTTTGATCTTATTTTGAATTTGGAATTGTAGGCAAGACAAGACAATACCAAGATTATTCTTGATATCTCGCGCAATTCTAGGCAAGTAACAGTAATAGATAAATTGATAAACAATTTGTTCATCACGAACTCTAGAATGGAATCCTAAGTCTTAAATATGTATATTAATACAACGGAGACAATAAATACTAAATGCTGGATTATCTTTTTCATTATAACGTTTGTCATCTCAGTACCATTTCCCCCATTCCAAGTAATACGTGATGTTTGGAAAGGGGGAACGGTATCATTATGTTATAGACAAATATTATAATGAAAAATATAATATAGATAACGTTTTGTAGTGCAATATTATTGGCATTTGATGTAATCAAGCTAATTCGGAAATAATTTCGTAAATAAATTATTGAAGCTTAACTGATAACAGTGGTTTTATAGCGAATAAGGATTTTATCCATTTTATTTCAATGTACTAATTTTTCCTTAAGTCTGGCGTTATTATAATAATCATTTTCGGTTTCTACGAAGAAAAATACACAAGAAAACGTAGAACTAAAACGATCCTCGAACGGTGACGAAATTCTCGAAAATTTCTACCCTCCTTTAGTAGCGCCACAACATTTGTACAATAATGTTTACATCATACGGTTCGAACTTTTCATTATGCCTTTGGGTGCGTTCCGAGTTAGGCATGAAGCGCATGAGGCATCATTTGTCCTTGTCGTTCACCAAGTAATAAAGAAGGATAAAACGATACATCATGCGTTTCATGCGTAACTTGGAACGCACTTTTTATAAACTTGACGTGACACCGTTACAGCGTCGATAAGCGTCGATTTATATGAAATACAATATTTATAAACATATGCTTTAAAAACATGTCGATCTACAAAAAGATTAAAATTTATTATCATAAAATTCTCGTTTATTTTGGTCAATTTATCCTATGAGGCTGTTTTTGTTAAAAGAGGTTATATCTTACAAATCTTGTTACAATAATGATTAACTAACTATAATACTAAAAATTATTTTAGGCATAATTTTCCACGACTACAATTAAATTGCGATTAGTAATGCCAAAACTAATAAAACCGCAAAAAAGGGATGAGGAAAATTTATCAACCAAGTTTACATTCTTAAAAATTATTGTATCTAATATAGACGCGACGCTTTTGTCGCAAACTATATTATTATTCTAACAACAATTTTATTATTCTGTATTAATTTAATGTTACATCAGTAATCTGAAGTCAAAAGAACAAAATGCTATCATATGGTAATTAAATTATTAGCTTTTTACAATCAATTTCGAATGACAACCAGATCGATCTCCCATAACAATACTATTATATTCTTATTAATCCTTTTTCATAATTCAAATCTATATAAGTCAATATCTGTACTAATCTTGTTTTTCATGCAGTACATTGAAACCCAGTCAGAAATGTAGAGTTGAATCAAAGTTGATTCAACGTCGATGCGGTTGACAACGGGTTGAGTCGATATAAAATCGATATTCCTGTAATTGACATAGTTGATTCGACGTCGAATCAATGAAAAACTAATATCGACATTGATTTGACGTTGAATCAACAACTTAGTAAGAAATTATAACTCTATTTTATTATATATGTATATACTATTTATATATAATGTTCTTATATATATATATATTTTATAATATATAATATATAATGTTATAATGTTCTTTTTGATTCCTTACAGTGTGTACTGACGAAGATTATAAGTATAATTAAATAAATGTTATATACGTATAATGATATAAACTCGTCAGTAGTGCACGCGAAACGTGCGCCTATTATGTCCGGTAACATTATATATATAAATGGTGTATTCCTTAACATAAGTAATGAAACAAATAAAATTGGTTCTTTTCCTCACTTTTCAATGTGCGTAATACATTTTTACTGAAAAAATAAAATCAACCTTATTTCAACCTAATTTCGATTTTCGACCTTAAATCGATGTCGATATGATATAGTTGAATAGCCGTTGATATTTTATACACGATCGACGTCGAATCGATCAGAATTTCGACATTCCGTTTTCGATGTTGATTCGATGTCGTATCAACTCAACATTTCTGACTGGGAAGCTAAATTTTAACAATGAGTTATAAGACAGAAGGCAACTCAACTTAAATCAAATTCTGATAAATGGATGGTTTTTAATAAATAAATAATTAGTATTCTTAATTATTAAAATAATTCTTAAAAAATAATATTATTGCAAGAATAATTTTAAGTATCATTAATTTACGAAAAACATTATATTGTGCGCATTAATTTCTATATACATAACTACATAGCTACATAAAACACTTTATCGCAAAATTATTAGCTTCAATTCAAGTCGACACGTCGTTAAAAGTGACATAAATAAAAAGCATCCATTATGTACCTTGAAACCTAGTATAAAGACATAATATTGCGAGGATAGTTACTTTCTAATCGTTTATGCTCTGTAGTAATACATATTGTAATAAGGAAAATTCCGCAAGAAGTAAGCAGTCCTATTTTGATCGTCTGTGTTTATTCTGTCATTCAGTACTTATTAGTCGATGTGTACATACTTCATTCTCCAATATATAATAACTTATAGGTATAGAGAATATGCAAAAGCTATTTCAGAAATTCTTATAAAAAGTATTAACACGTTTGTGTCTCGTGCAGCAAGAATCAATTCAAATTATTTGCCGATATAACCTTGAAACTATGACGAAGACTCTACAGGCTGCACTGGCACCATTAATGATCATCGGCTCGTTCTGCAGTTTGAGTTTGTTCGAATATCCTCTTGGACATTCTTGGTCGTATCTCTCTTGCCTGTACGGCTTAGCCATATGGAGCTTTCTTACGTACTCCATTTACTATCCAATCTACTCGATGGGTTGGAGAATGATGCATCTTGCATTATACTTTTATTATATTATAATATTAATCACCGCGATTACATCGATACTTGCTAGCCTCTTTTATTCTAAGGTAAAAGTTTTTTAATTTATTCATAGTCCCTAATATTACTTGACATTTTTAAATTTCTTAACTTTTTCTTTAATCATTATTTCCATTGAAAGCATTAAAGGCGTCTTGATCTCACAATTATGAGCAAATCAAGAGAGACGGTAGCGTCTCTCGCACCCGTTTTTTTACCTTTTTCTAAAAAGGTAAATTTGTTATGATACAAAGAACTCCGCACAAATCTTATGGAAAATTGGTTTCGGACAAATTGCTTCAAATTTTAGTATCGTTTAGCTCATGTCAAGTTGATTAAAAGCTCTCATGAGAACCTACCCCTAAATGCCTTAGATTTTGCTTTTCGGAAGATCATCACATCTTATGTGGAAAAATAGTCAAAATAAGTCTTTTTTTACTAACATTAGTTATGAATATCATATAATACATCATAGACATATACTGTATACATAGATGTATACTGTATACATGTATGTCACGAAAAAATCTGTCGGACATAATATCACGAAAAAAAATCATATTTTTCAATATTTCGAAAAATATTATTACAGTATAAAACATCTTGCAAAAAAGTTTTATTTTATTTTCTAACTTCAAGAAGCGTGTTAGGATTTCCAAAGAGGGGACTCGCAAGAATCAAGCACTTTATTTTGCGAGAAGACAAGGGAATTCATGTATATCACGCATCTCGAAGGAATGAAACGCCTGTCACGTCCACGTCATTCATTCTATGTAATTCTGATAATGGATGCTAAACTAAAATCATAAATATACTATTGATATATACATATATACAAGTGTAGTAAAAAAGACTTATTTCGATTTTTTTGTACTTAATCATATAAAATATAATATAACAATGGCTGCGTTCAGCAGAACGTTTGTTTTGCAACTGTTGGAAGTTTCCTTCGCGCTAATTGGATCATACTTTTAGATCTAGAAGAATGGTCCTATCTCAGCAGACAATTATAAAACGGTTGCAAAACTGTTGAGTCTGCTGAACGCAGCCTATTTTCTGATGGTCTTAAGCGTGATTTACACGGGGCGACTTTATTCGCTAGGAATCGCGTCTAGTGACGACATTAATTCGCCAGCGAATTCTCTCGATTCTGCTGCTATTCGCTTGAAGCAAGCTTCTTCTACACGCTTGTTTTTTATTCGCTAGTGTCTAAAATTTTAAAGTCGCAGCGTCGAGTGGTCATTAGACGACTTAAAAATTCGCTCTGGAAGAGCTAAGATCAAAGCGTTTATCGACAGCGATAAGAAGCGCAAGAAGTTAGCGACAAGCAGTGTTGGAACAGATATCGTTTGAAAGGTATCTAGATATAGATATAGGTATTGTGTAGGAAAAGTATTTATATATAAGTATAAATACATTTTTTTACAATTACCTAAGTATATATATATATATATAGTAGATATAAATAAAAAGTATCTGAAAATTTAGATATTTTTTACGTACTTTCAACAAAGAAAAGGAAAAATGGGGGAAAAGAGGAAAAGTAGAAGTAATAAGCAACGTAAATTAAATATTACATTTTATTTGTTTGTTAACAAAACCCAGACTATAACATTAAAATCGGGTTCATTAATAGTTTTAAATAAAAAGAGAGTATTTTATTTAGTTTTACATGCATATGCATATCTACAAAACTGATAAATCATAAAATTAATTCTACTCGTTATCAATTTCTTTCCCTTGATTACATAAATTTTTAGTTTTAATGAACAGCTTTAACTATAAGAATATCGGTTTTTAATTAGTACATCAGCGCATAGATACTAGTACTAGATTACTAATTTCTGAGTTGATTTAGTATGCTTTTCAACAAGCGACACAGATGACACGGTATGAGGCACAGTGTACCATTACATCCTTGTTGTTCGTCAATGTTAAACAAGGATGAGATGATCACTGTGTTAAGCTCAATGTCCACGATGCTAGAACTTGATCTGAGTTCTCGGATCGAGAAATGTATAGCTAATCCGATTTTCCGTAAAAACTATAAGCTGATTGGCTACACATTTCTCGATCCGAGAACTCAGATCAAGTTCTAGCATCGTGGACATTGGGCTTTATACTGTGTCGCTTGTAGGAAGGTACTCTTAATGGCGGCGATAGTATTTGTGTATAAATACCTTGTATCTATGTATCTGAAACTTAAAAGATACCATATGAAAAAATAACTAGATATAGATATAGGTATCTCCGTCTATATAGATACTGTATCTACAATAGATACTGTATCTAGATACTTTTACCTAGATACGTTCCAACAATACGACGACAAACTAGCGACAAGTTAGCGACAAGCGTCGAAAGCAGTATTCGCCGCGACTAGACACTAACAAGAATAAAGCGTCTAGAAGTAGTTTTTAGTATCGAATTCGCTATGAAGTCACTAAACGCAGCTTCTAGCGGATAAAAGCAGCCCCGTGTAAATCACGCTTTAGAGCAAAAAAATTAAGATATTTGAAGGTCTTACTTTTTTTGCCCGTGAAAAACTTTAATTAATTTGACACGAACTATAAATTAAATGTTCAAGCAAGTTCAGTTAAGTACTCGAAGATATCATTAAGTAACACTCAAAGGTAGACTTAGCACTTCACATTTATTCACGTTAAACACAGAAAATAAAGGGCTTTGATAAATAATGATAATTGAAATTACAAAAGGTATCACAACTTGTCCGATTATATCCGCGAAACTGTCTTTTCACAATCTCTTTTTAATTCCGCAAGCGACGGTCGATTCTAGTATGTTCGCGAACAACGGATTCCGCAAACAACGGATAACAATTTTATTTCGCAACGAAGGAGAGAACAGTGCCCGTTGTTCTCATGAGCGGTGTTATATAGATCGTAAAAATTCGAGAGTATTCTCGAATAATGTCGAATATTCTAAACCGGAAATACGTAAGTATACATGTTTTGAATTAACAGCTCTTTTACAAATTAAATTATAGCTTTGTTGAAATTTGCAGGCACAATATAACCTAGACTCGAGCATTCAATTGGTTGCTTTTTGCCGCTCCGAGGGATTCGCTGATTTTGTAAATATCGATTAACATCGACAGTTGCCGAGATCCGCTCGTATTGGTGCGCGCTATCTCGCACTTTGTGACGTGATCTGCGGCGAGATAATACGGCTCTTGCGAAGACAATAATAACCTTAATGATCGCGTTATCGACCGCGATCATGCTTCAAACATTAAATATATAATTTAAAGCAATTTGATTGAAACTCATTTTTCATAAGATTTATGCTGAGTTATTTATATAAAGTTTTTGAAGACAGATCAATTTTTATGTTCATATTATTTACTGTAAACAAAATGTGTTTAGTAAAATTAATATTTGTATTTATACTCTCTCAAATTAGTTTTTAACGTAATATTTTTAATTCTTATGTTTTAAATACTAATCTTTCTTGTAACTCTTTTGTCTATCATATTTCCTATACACATTGTAATAACAATTTTTGTTCAAGTATAAAATTGCCTTTTATGTTGCATAATCGATCAATATGATTTTTTAAAGGAATTGAAAATGTGCTTACACAAACTTTCCTTAGTGGATGATACAATGGAAACAATCGGTGCGACAAAGGAATATCAACGGTTGCGTAAATGGATAATTCCAATAACAATACTATGGATTGTATATATTTTTCGAAATTTTGTAGAAGTTATTTTCACTGTTTGGGCTATCAATTTAGATTTTATTACAATTATTGAATGTTGTGTGATAAGTTATCCGAGTTATGTACATGTTTTAAGTGCTCTAATTTGGGGAACTATCCTTGGGTTAGTATGTATGTAAACGTTTATTTTAAGCAAATTTATTGTAAGCTACATTTATTGTAAGCTATTTTTTTTATTGACAGTGGGCATCAAAATGTTTGTTGTCCCAAACATTTAAAGATTTTTTAAACTATTTAAGTATTATAATTCCATATAACATTTTATCAGTATAAACATTGAAATTATAAAGAATGTATATAAGATAACATAAACAGGAAAATGATAAAAGTTTGTTCTATTACACGTATACAGTAAATATAAAATAAAATGAAACATAAAAAACAAATAGAAAAGTTCTAATTTAGTCTGACTTTGATTATTTATTAACGCAATTAAAACTATACGTATATAATGCGTACGTCTTAATTTTAATGAAAAACATAACTAAATCTCATTCATTCAATTCAGATACACAAGCTCCAGATTTCATCAAGTCAATGATCGTTTACATGTACTCTACTCTGATCTCGAAAATAATGAGGACCATAGAGGACAAAACAGATCCATTTTAGTGTGTCAACGGGTAACAGAAGCTGTGAATCGCAAGCAATATATGTGGATTATAATGTAATTTTTTAAAAAGATATTACACACATGCGCGCGCATGTATGTATGTATGTATATATGTATGTATACAGTGTGCCTCATTTTAACTTTCACATTATAATATCCTAAAAAGTATAAGGCTGCGTCCCCATGGAGAAAGAAACAGCGGAATGGAATCATAACGGAATATTAACAAAAAAGAGATGAGATGAGGATATCTCTTTTCTATGAATATTCCGTTTTGATTCCGTTCCGTTCTTTCTTTCTCCATGACGCAGCTTAAAAGATTTAAACAAATGTTTTTGAAAATTCGGGGTTGGCACATTTTGGTCACGTTATTTTTTTCTAGATAAAGACGCCAAAAAGATATGAAGGTCATATTTGTTTTTTTAAATGGAATTTGTGATTTTTTACAATATGATTGTTAGACCTCCACTAGAACACATTGTGCACGTTTATTCGTGATATCATTAATTTTTCCAGTGTCTTAAATTTTTCATTCCAGTTGCCATTTTGGATCCGTCATTTTAAATTTTCAAAGACGCCATCTAATAAGCAAGAAACGTTTTGAAACATTTCAACAACATTGTAGCAATGTTGTAACATTGCTACAATATTGCTGAAATGTTCCAAAATGTTTCTTGCTTACTAGGCATACGTCATCGAAAAATAGATATTTCAAGGAAAATTTTGAGCCATTTTAAAAAATTTTATCTTAAAAATTGAAATGGCAGAGGAGTGGTCGATTCGAGAATGCCCCATATATACAGGGGGTCCCGAAATTTTTTTTACCAAGCGTTCTTGTGTAGATAAAGAAGACTAAACTGAGCCGAAAAGTCCTGTACCTTTCACAACAATTAACAAGATATTAATTACTAAAAATTGTCGAATATTGGTCTTCGACAATTTTGTTCTCAAATACTGTCAACTTTACAGAAAAACTTCGAAAGACAGAAATTGTTTATTTTTTTCTCATAGAGCTCTATGAGTTTTTTCAGATATTTTATCAACTTTTTAGTAACGCATTTTCTTATTGGCATTAATTTTTACCAACAAGAGAAAATAAGATATTAAAAAATTCTGAAAAAGTTCTGAAAAATTCTTAGAACTTTATGAGAAGAAAATATACAATTTTTATCTTTAGCTGTTTTACATACATACATGCGAGCGCATGTGTAATATATATACACATACATATATACAGGGCATTCCGAAATTTTATACAGAGCCTGTCCCAAAAGTAATGAGTAATGATTCTGGAAGAAATACTTTTATTGAAATCAGTTTCAAAATACACTTAGTAGTTTTCAAAGTACTCGTCCAACGTTGCTGCTACTCTCCATAACAGCGCTGGAAGTCTTCAACGGAGACAAGTTCCTTGTCACAGCCGCTTGGACGTTTTCGATGGTCCCAAAATGGTTTCCTTTCAGGTCAGATTTGATGCGAGGGAATAAAAGGAAGTCGCACGGAGCCATGTCTGGGCTGCAGGATGGAGAGTAACAGCAATGGACGAGTACTTTGAAAACTACTAAGTGTATTTTGAACCTGATTTCAATAAAAGTATTTTTTCCAGAATCATTCTCATTAGTTTTGGGACAGACTCTGTATATATATATATATATAATTTATATATAATATATATAAGGAAGAATAATTAATTTCAACTGTATGCGAAATAATCACACATTTTTAATCAATCGCAGTTTATACGATTATATTGTATTTTAAATCGAATTCTACGATAAAAATATATTTTATTTATTGATAGTATTTATTGTACGTGCCTTTATGGTTTAAGTAATTATAACGATTACGATTTCTTTGCAGGCACGTCCACCTACAGCTATGCCTTATATGTCGCAAACTAAACAAAGTATTCAAAATATCAATGTTACTTCAAATGTTATGGTTCTTTTTAACTACTACAAGTTCCTGGATCGAAACATATATGATGCTTAGGCATATTCAGAACACAGTTAACTATTTTATATATTTCCAATATATATATGGATGTTTTATGTTCATTATGCATTCCATCTTATTTCTCACATTAAACTATGTGTGTCAAACTGTCTACTATAAGGTATAGTAAAATTAAAACACAGTACTAATTATTTATAACTAGAATTATAAGCACAAGCAACAATTTTGCAACATTAAAATTACACATAAGTTGCGTTATTTCTTCCAAATGACGCAACTTTTTGAATGAAAATTTTCATCTTTATTAAAAATTTTCATATTGCTTTAAAACAATTTTATTATAGATAAACGAAACAGTTGTACTTCTTTACAAATTGTCCAATTATAATCTCGATGAGGAGTTACGTGAACTGGTAAATAATTACAACAAGATTTTATGTAGAATTTTAACTATTCTATTCTATATAGTAATTTTACTAGCGCTCATGGAAGTTCGGGCATGTGAATAAAATTCATCAAATGATTACGTAAAAAACTGGGACATTATAAAACAGCAATTGTGTTATCCGTTTATATATATATTAGAACACTTATACACACACTAACGCCATAGTTAGGGTAAGTTAGACAAAGTTTTATTAATCATTTTTTATTTTATATGCAAAAGCGAATATTTGAAATTTATTGATTATATTACCAATGTCTTACAAAATAAACACTATTCATTTTAGCACTTAAAATTGAAAATATTTTATAAAATTTTTTAGAATGTTCTCCACATACAAAATATATTTATCGCTGTGTCCTTATTACCAATTGAAATAATCAGTTAAACTTTAAATCGTTTTATGTCGAATTATTGCACATAATTATCGCTTACATATTAAATTGTAATTCTCTATATACCGATATAAAATGCTTCAATTCTGATCTCTTTAAACAGTCAAAGAAATGTGAGTAGGCGATATGCAAGAAATTAACGCGTTTAAAGAGCCATTATCTATACGAGGGCAAATCAATAAGTACCCGTGTTTGAAGACAGACGGTATTGCTGATGCAACTTGCATCTGCAACCAAACACAGGTACTTATTGATTTGCCCTCATATTTCCGAGAACGACTGGTCGTGTGGACTAAAAATGTAAGCGATGGAAAGAAACTAGAATTTTAGGGTAAAAAATCGGAAAATAATGATTTTTTTCCTTTGGCTTTGACAGTTTTTTTACTTGGATATTTTTTTTAGCATTCCATGATTTCAACGCTATACTATTGCTCCAGAATTTAGTTTCTGCACTTACCCGTAAGATTTCTGTATAAAAATAATTATAAAAGTTAAAATACTGTAACAGTTTATATATTATAATGCCGGTGGTCATAAATATACCTTACCTTTCACTATTATTTGAAAAACATTTTATATTGTACTTCTCAATTTTAAAAGTTAAGTAAGAGATACATACTGTCATTAATACCAATAATACTTTACTAGACTAATCGACTGTTTATGTTGTATACTGTGATTGTATTATAATTATACATATTCTAAATTTAAATTAGTGAGACAACAATAAAATTGTAAAGACAAAAGTATTAAATAGCATCGAAATAACAAGAGGGAGAGAGAGAGAGAGAGAGAGAGAGAGAGAGAGAAATGAATTTTATTTCTTCTACATGTTTAACACAAGTTCTAAACGTTTTTTCATGAATTTTATGTAATTTGATCAAAAATACCTTTTTTTACATCTCGAGTGTGGACAGACAAAATCTTTGTATATATACTTGTCAGGGTTGGGTAAGTTAATGTTTTCTTTAAACTAAATTAAATTAAAGTTAATGGCTTATAAAATTAATAAAATTAAGTTAAAGGTTGAAGAAATAAAATATTAACTTAATAAAAGTTAAGATTGAATTATCTTAAGTTTAAAAAAAGTTAATTTTGAAAAAAATATTTTTGAGATCAGAATGTCCTAATTATTTTTAAAATGAGGCTATTTTAATAAATAACACTTACAATACAGATTATTAGATAAATTTAATTTTTTTATTCACATGTAAGTTACTTATATATGATAAGAGTCATACTATAATATAAGGCGTTTTTGTCAAAATCTTGCGAGGGAGAAAGGAAATATTTGCATTACTCCTCTTTTTTTAAACTTTATCTAACTTTGTTTAACTTCCGAAACGACTGCTCACATATGATTACAACTACATCAACTAGATATTTGTTACAAAAAATATTCATAAAAATTTAAAAAATGGGTAAATGTGCAGCACTGTTTTACAACAATTCGTTACCTCATTTCATATTTATGTTGAAATATAATGTTTATGACACCTAAAATTATTGTGATTGAAATATAAGCGGAAATTGACAAAACCTAGCGAGCCAATAAAAACTAGCTACCGTTCGGTATGACTCTCATTATACAGTCTCTAATCATAAAATCAATGAACGTTTTTTAAATTAATTCTCTAATGTTTGAGATTTTGTAGAAAAAAATATTAGCATTAAGACAGATAGAAAAATTTTTAATTTAAAAAAAGTTAATGAATTAAAGTTTAAAAGTAACTAAATTAAAAAACGGAAAGATAAAGGAAGAGAAAGGAAGAAGGGAAGATAATACATATACCACTAACGCAAGATGCTTTTAGCGAATGTTATATGTAATTCCAATACATATAATCGGGTTGCAAATTATTAGATGTTTCGGGGCTTAAATTAGGCCATCTTCAATATATAAGAGTTGAGTATAAAAATTCTTTTCATATACAAATGTGCGACTAATCTAATTGATATTTATTGTTAACTAAATTAAGTTAAAAATTAATATATTTAAAGTTAACTAAGTTAAATTAAAAGTTATTAACTTTTTAACTCTTTTTTAACTTTTAATGTTTTAACTAGTTACTACCCAACCCTGGTACTTATATGTCTACTTTATGTATACTTTGTACCACAATTCATTGTATCTACGACACAGTTGTGCTAAAGGATGCTTACCATTGCGAATTTTTTGCTTAATTCTTTTTCAAAGCATTTTCGAACGGAAAGGCGCTAATTTCACGTAATGAACAATTTAGATTTTTTGCATCATCAGCCAAATGAATAAGGTTATGCATATTTAAAATTTGCGAAGCTGATCTATAAAAATTACGAGCAGTTAAGACAAAAATTCGCAAGTATATTTTAGAGCTTCTGTATTATACTTTAAACATAGTTCTTTATTACAAAGGATCCTACATGCAGTATGAAATAAAAGAAAATGCTGATATAATACTTTAGGAAGAATATCTTTCAAAATAACAGAGCTACTATATAATAGAAAAAAATCTAAATTCAGTTGCTTTCCATTTCAAAATATCCACAAGAGATCTTGTGGTTCGCTGAAATTCTATTGGTATCTGAGATTGAAAGCCAAGCAATCGCCGAGAAATTTCAAGTCTACCTTGCACACCTAATTTTACATTAGAATTACCTTGAATCCAATAATCTACTAATAATTTTTTCATTACACCCAAGCAGCAAAGGTGCATAAAATCCAGCACAAAATGAGAAATCATGTCGATTGGTAGTTGTGTAGTGGTCAAAGGTGTTTTAGAGATATGATGTTCCGGATTTTCTTCAAGTCGAAATGATAAATCTGTTCTTTCAGCACAGTCAATTTCAGGATAAATCATTGTTTTACTGGAATTGCATTTTGTTTCATGAAGAGCAATCCATTTTCCACGAATATTGCATCGTTCCCAAGCATAATATCCTCCGTGTCCTTTTATACCTTTAATAAACGAACGAACAGGCTTGTCGCAGACAAAACATATAACATTGATTTGAGACATTTTATTTTCCAAAACTCTGCTATTGGTTTGTAATTCATTGATTCCTTCAATAAATTTTTGGAAATATAGTTCCAAGTCATTTGGTTTCTTCCATTATCACCTGCGTAAATTGCTACAGGAAATGGCTCATACAAATCTGGCTCAAATTGAATTTTACACATGATTGGCCACAACTGAAGAGCACTTGGTTTATATGGCGATATGTTCCATCGATACTAAACACAAGATTTAATATATTATTTGTATGAAGTTTTAACACATCTACGAAGTCTCTCGGCTATTCCAAAATAAACAAACTGTGATATACGTTGACCAACACTTAATGGAAATTGTTCTATGTTAAATGTGACAGATGTTGTTCTTAGAAAAGTTTTAGCTGACATAGGCAGAGTAGGAAGTAAACGATTTCTCAATATTTTTAACAGAGAATCTAAAACGGTATGTGGAATGTTGTTCTGAATGGCCCAGGTTTGTAATTCTATTATTTCTTTTAGTTCATTATCTTCACACAGTATTATCGTCGCTTGTAAAATAATTTCATCATCCTCTTCCTCTTCATTTAACGATTCTAAATAAAATTCTTCTTGCTCATTATCGTCAACTTCATTCGTTTCTACATTTTGTTCGATTACTTCGTCTTCTTCACTTATTTCTTCGTCTTCTATATTTATTTCGTCTACATCATCTTGTTGATTTATTTCCATTTCTACCTCGATTTCTTCTTTATCTTCTATTTCTTCTTGGCAAACGACATCGATATTTTGAATGTTATCCTCTTTGGAAGATTAAAAATTGTTAATATTTTTTAATATCCATAAAACAAGATGTAGGCTATTATATTTTTGTCTATATTACTCAGTTCTCATATATTTTATATTATTGTTACTAAATATTGC
>NW_017256018.1:296190-297959 GCF_001594055.1 Mycetomoellerius zeteki
GAGAGAGAGAGAGAGAGAGAGAGAGAGAGAGTGAGAGAGTGATAGAAATTATTAAATAAACTTCCCTGTGCCCAGTTCTGAGTCAATATTTTAAGGCATGCAAGTCACATGCCTCAGTTGTCAGCTAAATTTCCAGTCCAGAAATTCTTAGGGTGCACCTTAACTCTACTACAAACACCACCTGCTAAATTGCCCTGTACCCTGTCAATTCTCGGTCAGTATATCGAATCAGGGTATTCCAGGTCAGTTCCTGCCCAACTACTGGTCAAATTTCCAGCCTTGAGATATTTAGGGAAAATCCTGTCTCTAAAATTAGGAAAACAGCTTGGAGCACTATCGGGCTTCAGAAAACATTCCTAGTTAGGGAATACCATAACAATTTCTGGATAGACATTATCCAGACATTGGACATTTGTTTATTTTGCCATAACAAATTTCTATTCGGGATAATGGCCACAGTGGAAATATTAATTTTATTTTACAAAAAAATTAAAATCAATATTTTCACATTAAACACCTGTTATATGCTCGTTTTAATTTGTGACTCGGGTTTGTCTTTATATTTATTATAATTGTTGTAATATACACGAGCGATAAAAAGTAACAGTGATTATACTTTGTGATTTCTTTAATATAATATTAAATTCATAATACTGAATTATATTCAATTTGAGTTATTTTCAATCATTTCTATAGATCATCACTCAATTTTCTCGAAATGCCGTTAAATTAACTAAAATAATGGCTTTAATTCAAGAGAATATATAAAATTTGTTTAAAATTTAATTATTAATACGAATGCTATTTACTCTGAAACTGAAAAATGGATTGATTTTGTCACATATTGAAATTAAAAATAACAAAACGTTATTTAACTTAAAGGATAGAGTCGCTCTTTTGATATCTAACAATGTAACAAGTTGATGGTTTATAATAGTGTCCTAGTTTTTTACATGATTATTTAGTAGAATTTATGAGTGATCGGAACTTTCATGAAAGGTAATATATGTTTAACGTTTCACTCAATCATTTAATTTTGTAAAATTAGATTTTACAATTTATATTACAAATAAAACTCAGGGAAGTAAAATTTGGCGTGGGACATTTCTCCTATGGATATAATTTCATTTGGAAGGTATGTTCTGTATTGAATAAAAAAAATTGTAATAAACTTGCACATATAATAGAACAAACACTTCTACATTCAATCCTGCAAATCACATAAATTTCTAAATGTTAAGATTATATTGGAATCACTTCTTTCTCAATTAGCTACGTTTGTTTATATTTCATTGTTACTTTAAGTATAAATATCTTTTACATTATTATTGGTCTAAATAATTCAACACAAATATTTTCATTAAGTATAATGAAAGTATATTTTTTCAGATGTACAGTGCAGTTTTAGCTTTCTTCATTATTTTAATAAAGGTACATAATCCATACCACAATGCAACAAGAAAAATCTCTCAGAAGTGCGATAATACGTTTCCTGAAGATCCTTTTGCATTGAACGTTATACCGTTGGTAGAATTTGTCTAACACGTCAGGATTTTAAGTAAATTAAAATGAAATGAACAAAAAATGGCGTTTTTAATGATTTTTAGTATTTTTTTGCGGCAAAAAGAGAACTGGTCTCTAAATGAGTTCAACAACATTTAAAAGTATAATTCAAGATTTTGAGTTCTGATTCATGTTCATAAGACATTCTTTGATAAAGTTTTGGCTATTTGAATTTTAGACTTTCTGTAAAATTTTCAAGAAAGATA
>NW_017256018.1:298587-320488 GCF_001594055.1 Mycetomoellerius zeteki
GTACGATCATGAAACAAAGTTCGAATGAAAACTTTTGAATTATACTTTCAGATGCCATTCAATTTATTTAGAAACCAGTTTTTTTGTTGCAAAAAATGTATGTGGTCAAAACCATCATTTTTGGCTTCTTTCATTCCAATTTAAAATCTTAACGTGCTAGGCAAATTCTGCCAATTGCATTGTATTCAGCGCAAAAAATCTTCGGGAAATGTACTATCGTACTTCGGAGAAAAAAGTGATTTTTTTGTCGTACTGTGTAACAGATCTTCTATTATCACTAATGCACAATAAAAATGGTTTGATTATGTTTTGATATCAACGCACATAGTTAAATGCGTTTTGATAGTAGAATTTAAAGTTGTTATGACAATTTCAAAATTGTACAACTAGAATATTTGGTACTCTACTATATTATAAAGGTTGTGATATATTATGTTTTATATTACTATATATTGTATCATATTATAAAGCTTTTTAAAATATTTTTCAGTTGGGTATATTACAAGGTATTTACGAAGGATCACTAACTATCTAATTAATGTTATCTTAAGTAACTTCATCGCACTCTAGCAGATAGATTATTAGTGCTTGTCGATGCAAGTCAAGCTAACTGCATACTGTAATGTTTCATGACTTTTATGTCGTGCGTGTTGTATCGTGTAGTGAAGAACGAAGAGAAATTTTATCCTTCTTTATTACTCGGTGAATAACAAAAGACGAATTATACGTTACGCGCATCATGCGTAACTCGAAATGCACCTAAAACTGCAGAAGAGGGGAGCAATCGACGATGACCTTGACCTTAGCATATGTCAAGGTCGTGACTCTGAATGACCCCCAACAGATTTTAATCGTCGATCGTTATTCGTCAAAATGTTATTAACAAGAAAAGTTTAAGAAATAATGTTTTATTTCTCTGCTTTATACAATATTAAGAATTATTCTGCACTCGACCTGTCTAGGAGCATCAGACTTTCCATGCGAAACGAGGTCCACTCCATCTCTCCCCTGTCAAGAGATATACAACTTGGCAGGGGGGGAGTAGTGGAGGAAAATTCGCGTCGCGTAGAAAGTCGAACGCCCTTTGTCAGGGGAGGGAGATGGGGTGAAACTCGCTTCGCGTAGAAAGTCATAAGATTTATTTTAAAGCAGAAAATTTCTGTTTTATATAGCAGGAAGGAGATATCATTTCTCGAACTTTTTTGTTAATAACTTTTTAACGAATAACGACCGACATCTAAAACCTGTTGGAGATTACTCAGGGTCATGTGTCAAGGTCAAGGTCATCGGCGGTTGCTACTCTTTTTTGCAGTTTTATCCTGAAATAATATGTGCCGAGAAAACATCTTCTTTTCTGATCCGTCAATGTGACTTAGAGTAGTGTATAGAATTGTTGAAAGTTATCACAATCGATTAATTCGAATTTCTCTATGTTGAGGCGAATTCATACGTTGACGGAAAAGCAGAAAGCAGAAAAGTAGTGACCGATCAGAACTCGCTCTCTCAATAAGTAGTACAAAAAATATCGAAATTATAGATTACCAACACAAGTTCTGAATGGAACTCGTGCTGCTTTTCCGCTTTCTGTCTTTCCATAAAGGTGTGAACCCTTATGTAACTTATATTGATTTGTAAGTATCTGATAACATATTATAGATGACGGGTGCATTCCGTTTTATGCATGATGCGCATAATGTTTCATTTATACATGTTTACATTCAGTGAACAACAATGATAATTAATGCATTATGCATGAAATGGGATGCAACCATAGTTAATATAAAAATGTTATTTGATCAATACGAAATTTTGCAGATGTACTTAGGTCCAGTTTCACAATTCATGGTTAACTCTTAACCGAGGTTTAACTTATTCTTATCACTTTCTAATACTAGAATTGGAAAGAGATGAGAAATAAGTTAAACCTCGGTTAAGAGTTAACCGGGAATTGTGAAACTGTGTCTTAATGAGAAAAATTTATTCAATCACTATAAAAAACGAATAGATTTAACGGTGACATATACATATAATCCAGTCGACGAGATCGGCGATTATTCAATAGACAAGAAATTTTGGTTTGCTTACCGGAAAAAATGTATTCAATCAACAAAGAATTTTGGTATATTTAATAGGAATGAATTAATTATTCTTACTCGATAATCCTTACAAGAATCCTGATTCGTGCGTTTTCGAACAGACGAACTGATTTCATAATTAACTTAAAAGATATAATACTATAAATGAGTATAAAATACAGACAATATCTTCCTATTTGTAGAATCCATACTTTACCTTCTTTATAGAAGCAATGGAAGATAATAGCTTTGATAAAAGTAAATAACTTTTCATTGTGGCATCTAACCTATACCATAATTCTAAGCAGACAAATTTGCAGAGTTGGTAAAAATTATGTTTCAAACATGTTTTCAATTGTTTCAAACATGCTTTATCGACGTTTTTAGTATATTTAAAACATTTTTTTATAGATAACTTTTTAAATAATGAATGAAACATTACAAAAATGTGTTTTAAAGAAAACATAATGATTTATTCGTAGATAAAAACATTACGTACCATTTTGCCAACCCCGAGATACTGTACGATGATGCGGGGGTGCGAACAGAATATTGCATGTCCACCATATCATTTTTGTTAAAATCGTACCTAATATTAGCCGAATAATTGGTTATTCGACACATTTCTGAGTATATATAGTATTCGGTTATGTGCCGAATATATTATATTCGTTGCATTTTTATTCTATGAAACTATTTTATAAAACTATACACATAAAATATTATATTAAATATTTTTACGGCTTTTTTTTCTCTATATGTAATTTATATATGTTTTCTATAGACTGTTCTTTTATATCAGATATTTCAGATTTACTTAAAAATTGATATACGACAAATGAACAATGAGTAAAAAATTAAAATTGTATTACAATATGTATTAAATGTACTTTGTGTATACTGATAAAAGAGTCTGACTATAGCAACGAAATGTTGAATGAAAGAATTTCAACCGAATATTTAGGTAATATAACTACCCTGGTAAAAATTTCCTGTCTGTGCCACGATACTAGCCAGCGCCACGATATTACTTTGTCACTGCTTTGCCATGCCACAGCCTTTTAAAAAAATCTGACATGATCCATAAGAGGCCTACTCTTGCGCTTGATATGGATCTGGTATGGAAATAGCTTAGCATTCGCAGTAAAATTTATTAAATAGTCTAACGTAGCCCACGACAGACCCAGGCTCGGGCCTCATACGATGGAATCTGGCAGAAAAAAACATCACTCTGCCCCGTGAGCCTGAGATATTAATCTTGCGACTATTGAGGTTAAAAAATCTGTCACAGCCTGGTGCCGACAAGTATCGTGCCGGTGACAAGGACAATCACTTCTCGACGGAAAGAACGGCAACAAGGATGGGTAGACTGGGGAAGGAAAACACTAGAACACAAACACAAATAGCACAGTCAAACGGCCACACTTATAGCCATTCTGCAATGTGTTCTTCGTTTCCTGTTTCTTGCTGTTTGTCTCGTGCCTTTTTGGTCAAAAATGCAAGAGACAAACAGCAAGAAACAGGAAACAAAAAATACATTGTAGAATGGCTATTACGCTCAAAAATAAAACATACAACACTCAGATCGCAGCGAAACGAAACACATCCGCCACGGTCGAACGATCTCTCGAGATTGAGGACAATCGCTTTGTCATTATCATTTCCTAACTAAGTTAATAAATACCAGCGTATTATTTCATTTCCATGTAATTTCCTCAAATATTAATAACATTAAACTCTCAGCAGAGGCATGAAATTAAGAATGGTTACAGTAGGAGGTATAAAAGTAACGTTGGCAATAACTCGATCACAAGCGTGCGATTAACTCAGCATAAATGTATTAGGTTACCGTTCTAGGGATCGTAAACACAAATCTTGCCGGCGATGCGATGCATTTTTTAATAATTAATTGTATTTAATAAGACAGAATATAGGTATGCGAAAAAGTGAATAATAAATTGAACTGGAAAAATAGGAGTAAAATAATAATGAAAAAATTATTTTTTCGTTAAGGTATAATTGTAATTTTTTTATTATATAAAAAACTTTTCATTTACGAAAAATTTTTTGTAATATATAAAAAAACATATTTCTTTGCTCAAACATGGGCAAAATGCAATATATGTAATATCATATACATTTATAATTATTCATGTTTACGTTATCACTTACGAATAAGCCATATGTAGTAAGTACACTTACAAAGTTTGTTTAGAAATAGGTTAAAATATTGCAGAATGACAAATTTATAGCAATAAAATTATATTTAAATAAAACATATGTGTGTTTACCAAATCATTTATCGAAATATGTGTAGAATCATCATACCATATATATTATAAATATAGAGAAATCCTTGCAAGAGAGAGAGAGAGAGAGAGAGAGAGAGTCATATGGATGGAATGAACAACGATACGAGTAGGAACGACTCACGACAACAAAAGAGCCTCAAGAAGATTTAACAGCCTTGTCTAATATTTTGTATGAAAACACGAAAGAAGCAAATTTTTAACGAGTAATTATTTGAATTATTTCATTTATTCTACATAATCATATAAAGTACACAAATTAAATTTCGCCTTTTTTTCAATACATATATAACTTAATAAGTATTAATAACTTTGTTACTTTTCCATTTTTAAAAATCACATTATTTATGAATACAAATTCGAATGGAACACTTTAAGATCAATGGAACACATATTATGAATAGCTCTACTATTAGAGATGTAACAGAAAAGATTCATAATTTTTCTGAACATTACGAAATTGACTTTGACAATTTCAAATTGACTTTGACCAATTCCATTTGATAGAATTTATGCGAGCGTCCAAGATGTCATAAATGATAGTTTAAAATTATCGTTTGTTAAATTATCTATTTCGTTAAATTTTACAACGTATATTGCAAATAGAGAAAAGAGAGGTAAAATTTGGAATGGGACTTTTTCACACAGGATATAATTCCGTTTGCCTGGTATGTCCTATGTATATTGAATAAATATATACGATTGTAATAGAACATATACAATAATTAATAATAGAGCAATCACGTATTCAATCTTTCGCAAATTACACAAATATCTAAATAACGCTATATAATAACTACATCATTTCTCATTTAACTGCGTTTATATATTTTTCATTGTTATTTTATATATTGTTATTTGATATTTTTTCTAACATTAATTGTTTCCAATTTAACACAAACATTTTCATTAAATACAATGAAAGCATTATACTATTTTCGGTTGAACAACACAATTTTGACTTTTATTGTGATAATACAGGTATATAATCCATAACAGACCTTCTATTCTCTCTAATTCGTGAGAAAAATGATTTGATGTCACCCTACGTATTATAGTTAAATGCATTTTGGTTAAACCAAACAGAATTTTTGATTATTATCATAAATTCACGATTTTACAATTAGAACGTTTGGTACTATATTATATTATAATGGGATTATATTATAATATATTATATCATACTATAAAAAGTTGTTTAATACTTTTCAGATGGATTTATTATATCGCGTTTAGATAGATGCAACATTATCAGAATTTTGATTAATGCTAACCTCAGAAGAACATTCTAGCAGTTCAATAATTGTACTAGTCAATGTAGGTCGAAAGAATATGCTATATTCTTTTAGGTCGTGCACATTGTATCCTGATTGTAAAATAGAACGAAGTGATGTGTGTCATGACAAGAAAACGTCTTCTTTTATCTGTCTATGTAGTTTTGAGTAGTGTAAGAAGTTATTGGAGTAGGTTAATTTGAATTTCTGTATGTTATGTTGCTTTGTAATAAATACCTGATAGCAAATAGATGATGACGCATCCTGTTTCACGCGTGATGCGCATGATGTTTTATTTATCCTTGTATACATTTGATGAACAATAAAGATAACAAATGCAATATTCATGAAATGGAAAGCACGCATAGTTAACAGAAAAACATTATTTGATCGATAATTCTGCAAATATACATGGTGACCAACGAGAATGAGTTGAAACTAAATAGTTATTTATACTTTACAACAAGTAGGCCGAACAAAATGAATCAAATGCGACTTTGTGCACTCTAAAAAATGTCGATTTAATACTCCTAATGTGGATTTAACACATCTAGTATTTATGTGTGCTTCCAATCAAAAAGATTACCCAGTGAAAACGACTCAGTCAAAATGACGTCAATATGATATCAAAATCATCGTTTATCGTCATGGCGTCAAAGAAATAGTTCGATATGATGAAAAATTGACACCATGTAGAATGATATCTTAAGTGAGGAAATATCATAGAATGACATAAAAAAGGTGAAAATCATTGTTTATAGATGATAATTCTATGTATTAAGCGAGAAATTCAAATAATATCACGTTGACGTCAAAATGATGTCATTATGATGAGACAATTTTACCTGCTCCATTATTTTTTCAAAAAATGTCTGACATTGTTTTGTAGCATGTGTTGGTATTATTTCTACATATTTCAATATATTTCTACATATTAGATCTTCTATTAACGCGTTTATATATACAGGATGTCCTGAGAGTTTCTTCCAACCGCTTTAGTGTATATATAGATAGACAACTAAACTGAATCAAAAAGTCCTTTACCACTTTGCAAATTTTGCAATGGTTAACAAGATATTAATTTTTAAATATAATCGAATATTGGTCTTCAATAATTTTTTTCTCAAATGCTATCAACTTTACAATAAAACTACAAGAGACAAAAATTGTTTACCTTTTTCTCATAGAACTCTAAAAATTTTTTCAGAATTTTTTGTTAACTTTTTAGTACTACATTTTCTTATTGGCAACTATTTTTACCAACATAAGAAATACAGTATTAAAAAATTCTGAAAAAATTCTGAAAAAATTTTCAGAACTTTATGAGAAGAAAATAAACAATTTTTATCTCTCGCTATTTTTCTGTAGAGTATTTGAAAAAAAATTATTGAAGACCAATATTCGGCTATAAATATTAATTTAATATTAATAACAATTTCTATGCAACATAATAATACAGTTATTTTATACTCCCTTTCAAATGTTATTTACTTTTAGGTTCAAAAATCAAGTTAATTTTGTACATGAATACATGCAAAATTAATGTACGTTCCTATTAATAATGCAGATTAATATTAATCTTGGTTTAACGTACCTTTTATTTTTTCTTAATTCAAAGAATTAAAAAAGTTAGAGTACACTATACCCCAAAAATGGAAGTAAATCTATATTAGTAGAAAGAGATTAGTCTTGCATTTATTTCTGTACAGAATTTCCCAGTAAATAAGCTGACGTTACTCATCATTTTGATATCATCTTAACGGCATTTTGACGTCGTTTGGACGTCACTATATATATATAAAATAAATAACAGCTTAATTTTTTACTGGATAATTGTTAATATGATATCAAACAAACATCAAAATGACAGTCAAGATCACCGTCATGGTATGGGACGTTTTGCAGTCATACAGACGTCATTTTGCCATCATTTTAATTACTCTTTTTGACATCATATTCCTAATCAATTTGACGTCACATTGACATCATCTTGACTAAGTAGTTTTCACTGGGTATACAATCTCTTTGCTTCCATCAAGCGACACGGTGACACAATGGATCATTACATCCTTAAATTGTTGTTTGCCAATGTTAAACAAAGATGGGCTGATCACTGTGTCGCTTGGAAGGCACACTATGTCAACACCATCATAATGTGGATTTAACACCATGGGTGTGTAGATTTAAAATCCATGGTATTAAATCCACACTATGTTGGTGTTAACTTAACATGGTGAGAAATATATAGATACCGCATGGTGTTAAGTTCACACCGCTATTTTTTACAGTGTGGAGAAAACTTGTCAATTTTATTATTATCGCATATATAGACAAGATGAGTAACTATTGAACCATTGAAACATTACAAAAAAAGAGATAAAAATATTTTCACGGTCATGAGACATGGTGTCACGTCAGGTCATGTCTCATGTTCAAGCGGCGTCCGATACGGATCGCGTCACTCGCGTAAACAGAAATAATTCCCTCTTTTATAAATAATAGAAATTTTAATAATGTAACGTTAGTACAAGTATAATGCCGGGTTGCCACAAGGCATGAACCACAAATGTGAACATGGACGTCAGCAGAATTTTTCTTGATGGGGGATGGGGGAAGGTATAAATCACACCGTATGCAATAGCATATATTTTGCATTTTTATTGTAATATTTCCAATATTAAATAATTAAATATTTTTTTTACATATACACACATATGTTAATAAAATTAAGAAGTTTTCTCTACAAAATAGCGTTTGATACATTTGATTTGGCCCACCTGTTGCAAAGTAATTATCACTTAGTGTCAACTTGATCCTATTGGTCATTCTGTACTAATTCGATCAACATAAAAATTGGTAGATTTAACGGGAAGGCGATATATACATATAATTCGATTGACGAGATCGGCGATTATTCGATATCAACAAGAAATTTTGATTTGTTTAAATGGAAACATTCATTTGACATTCATTTGACATTAACAAAAGCTGTAGTACAGTCAATACGAATATATTAATCGTCCTCATTCGGTAATTCTTACAAGGATTCTGATTCGTCCGTTTTTTAAAAGACGTATTGGTTGAATCAATCGAATTTACAATTAACGCAATAACAGTTTTTTTTCAATGTGATTTTACGGGAAATGTATTTTCTGGAAAACAATAGTAATAGATAGATAGGTAAACAGTTTTTTTCATTACAAATTCTAGAATGGAATCCTAAGCCTTAAAAATTTTAATATGGGGACAATAAATAATAAATACTGAATTACAGTTTCATTATAACGTTTGTCATCTCGGTCCCATATTCCCCATTCCAAGCAATGCGCGATGTTTGAAATGGGAGAAACGGTATCATTATGTTATAGACAAATGTTATAATGAAAAATATATTATAAGTAACGTTTTGTAAGGCAATATTATTAGCATTTGATGTAATCAAGCTAATTCGGAAATAATTTCGTAAACAAATTATTGAAGAGTAACTGATAACAGCGGTTTCATAGCGAATTAGGATTTTATCCACTCTATTTCAATGAACCAATTTTTCCTTAAGTCTGGCGTTATTATAATGATCATTTCGGTTTCTACGAAGAAAAATACACATGAAAACGTAGGACTAAAATGATCCCCGAGCCGTGACAAAATTCTCGAAAATTTCTTCTCTCCTTTAGTAGCGCAACAACATTTGCACAATGATGTTTACATCATATGGCCCGTTCGAACTTTTCTTTATGACTTTGGGTGCGTTCCGAATTATGCATGAAGCGCATGATGCATCATTTGCAGGGTTGGGTACGTTAAATTTTTTTTAACTAAGTTAAGTTAAAGTTAACAGCCTTAAAAATTTAACTTAATTAAAATACGAGTTAATCCATAATGAAATTAATTGAATTAAAAATTAAGTTAATAAAAAAAGTAATTAAAAAGTTAAAAGTTAAATTTGATCCGAACGAACAACCAAAAAAAAAAAAAATTTGACCATTTTACGTAATTTTTCGTATTTTTCCTTTCTCACAGCATATTTATTAAAGAATCTGATTATTTTTGTTCACAAGTAACGATTACACAATATAAAATTACTAAATTATCCTATTCATTATCTTCTCGCATTGTGTTTGAGGATTGACTTCAAAAAAATCAAATTTAAAGTTAATCGTTACTGATAAAATTTAACTAAATTAAGTTAACAAGTTAAGAGTCTAAAATGTAACTAAGAGTAAAATTACAATTAATTAACTTTTTAACTTTTTAACTTAACTTTTATCGTTTTAATTTAGCACTACTCAACCCTGATCATTTGTCCTTGTCGTTCACCAAATAATAAAGACGGATAAAACGATAAATCATGCGCTTCATGCGTAACTTGGAACGCACCCTTTATAAATTTTCCGTGACGCCGCTACAGCGTCGATAATTAGCGTCGAACTATATGACATGTATATTCATAAACATGTGCTGTAAAAACTCGTCGATCTACAAAAAGGTTAAAATTTGCTATCATACACGTAATTCCCGTTTATTTTGGTCAATTTATCCTATGAGGTTGTTTCCGTTAAAAGAGGTTATATCTTACAAATTTTGTTACAATAATGATTAACTATAACTAAGACACTAAAAATTATTTAAAGCATAATATTTTCCAAGATTACAATTAAATCGCGATTAGTAATGCCAAAACTAATAAAAACGCAAAAAGAAATAAGAAGAATTTACCCACCGAGTGGATAATTTCATAAAAATTACAATCTTAAAAATTATTCTATCTAATATAGACGCGACGCTTTTGTCGCAAACGATATTATACAACAATTTTATTATTGTGTATTAATTTAATGTTACGTCAGTAAACTGGAGTCAGAAGAAAAAAATGCTCTATCATATGGTAATTTAATTATTAGCTTTTTGACAATCAATTCCGAATGAAAACCAGACTTGTGATCTCCCATAACAACACTATTATATTCTTATTAATTCTTTTTCATAATCAAAATTTATATATGTCAATATCTGTACTAATCTTGTTTTTCATTCAGTACATTGAAAGCTAAATTTTAACAATGAATCACAAGACAGAAGTCAACTTAACTCAAATCAAATTATGATATATGAATGATTTTTAATAAATAAATAATTAGTATTCTTAATTATTAAAATAATTCTTAAAAAATTTTATTATTATTGCAAGAATAATTTTATGTGTCTTTAATTTACAAAAAACATTATATAGTGTCAAATTTAACTATCTTTTTGATAAAAAATAACGATATATTTATAATAGTAGGAGCAGTGGCGACTCACGGTAGGTTATATTTGACACTATAAATTTAACAGTGTACATAACTACATAAAACACTTTATCGCAAAATTATTAGCTTCAATTCAAGTTGACGCGTCGTTAAAAGTGTCGTACATAAAAAGCATCCATTATATACCTTGAAATCTAGTATAAAGACATAATATTTCAAGGATAGTTACTTTTATAGTCGTTTATGCTCTGTAGTAATACATACTGTAATAAGGAAAATTCCGCGAGAAGTCCAATTTTGATCATCTGTGTTTATTCTGTCATTCGGTACTTATTAGTTGATGTGTACATACTTCATCCTCCAATATACCTTATAGATGTAGAGAATTTGCAAGAACTATTACTAAAATTCTTATAAAAAGTATTAACACACGTTTTTGTCTCGTGCAGCAAGAATTAATTCAAATTATTTGCCGATATAATCTTGAAACTATGACGAAGACCCTACAAGCTGCACTGGCACCATTAATGATCATCGGCTCGTTCTGCAGTTTGGGTTTGTTCGAATATCCTTTTGGACATTCTTGGTCGTATCTCTCTTGCCTGTATTTTTTGGTCATATGGAGCTTTCTTACGTATTCCGTTTACTATCCAGTCTACTCGGAGATTTGGGGACGAATACATCTTGCATTATTCTTGTGGCGAATCACAATATTAATCACCGCGATTACATCGATACTTGTTAGCCTCTTTTATTCTAAGGTAAAAGTTTTTAAATTTATTTATAGTCCCTAATGTTACTTGATATTTTTAAATTTCTTAACTTTTTCTTTAATCATTTTTTCCATTGAAAGCATTGAAAGCATTAAAGACGTCTTGATCTCACAATTATGAGCAAATCAAAAGAGACGGTAGTGTCTCTCGCCAAGTGCACCCGTTTTTTTACCTTTTTCTAAAAAGGTAAATTTGTTATGATACAAAGAACCCCGCACAAATCTTATGGAAAATGGATTTCATACAAATTACTTCAAATTTTAGTATCGTTCAGCTCATGTCAAGTTGATTAAAAGTCCTCATGAGAACAAACCCCTAAATTAGATTTTGCTCCAGGATCTTCGGAAAATCATCACATCTTATGTGGAAAAGTAGTCAAAATAAGTCTTTTTTTACTAACATTAGTTATGAATACCGTATAATACATCATAGATATATACTGTATACATAGATGCATACTGTATACATATACATATGTCACGAAAAAATCTGTCGGACGTAATATCACGAAAAAAATTCATATTTTTCAATATTTCGAAAAATATTATTATAGTATAAAACATCTTGCAAAAAAATTTTATTTTATTTTCTAACTCCAAAAAGCGTGTTAGGATTTCTAAAGAGGTAAAGGGACTCGCAAGAATCAAGCACTTTATTTTGCGAGAAGCGAGGGAATTCATGTATATCACGCATCTCGAAGGAATGAAACGCCTGTTACGTCCACGTCGTTCATTCTATGTAATTCTGATAATGGATGCTAAACTAAAATCACAATATATACGAGTGTAGTAAAAAAGATTCACTTTGATATTTTTTGTACTTATTCATAGAAAATATAACAATTTTCTGAAGGCCTTAAGCGTGATTTACACGGGGCGACTTTATTCACTAGAAGCCGCGTCTAGTGACATCATTAATTCGCCAGCGAATTCTTTCGATTCTGCTGCTATTCGCTTGAAGCAAACTTCTTAATTCGTCAGCGAATTCGGTGATGAACACTTCTTCTTCACGCTTGTCTTTTATTCGCTAGCGTCTAAAATTTTGAAGTCGCAGCGTCGAGTGGTCGCTTGACGATTTAAAAATTCACTTTGGAAAAGCTAAGATCAAAGCGATCGATAGCGATAAGAAGCGCAAGAAGCTAGCGACAAGTTAGCGATAAGCGTTGAAAGCAGTATTCGCCGCGACTAGACGCTAACAAGAACAAATCCGCGTCTAGAAGAAGTTTTTAGTAGCGAATTCGCTATGACGTCATTACACGCGGCTTCTAGCGAATAAAAGTCGTCTCGTGTAAATCACGCTTTAGAGCAAAAAAAAGTAAAATATTTCTAAGTTTTTTTGCCCGTGAAGAATTTTAATTAACTTGAACTACAAATTAAATATATAATTTAAAGCAATTTGATTAAAACTCATTTTTCATAAGATTTATGCTGAGTTATTTATATAAAGTTTTTGAAGACAGATTAATTTTTATGTTCATATTATTTACTGTAAACAAAATGTGTTTAGTAAAATTAATATTTGTATTTATACTCTCTCAAATTAGTTTTTAACGTAATATTTTTAATTCTTATGTTTTAAATACTAATCTTTCTTGTAACTCTTTTGTCTATCATATTTCCTATACACATTGCAATAACAATTTTTGTTCAAGTATAAAATTGCCTTTTATGTTGCATAATCGATCAATATGATTTTTTAAAGGAATTGAAAATGTGTTTACATGAACTTTCCTTAGTGGACGATGTAATGGAAGCAGTCGGTGCGCCAAAGGAATACCAACGGTTGCGTAAAAGGATAATTCGAATAACAATACTATGGATCGTATACATTTTTCAAAATTTTGTAGAAGTTATATACTTTACTTCGTTTGTTTTCGACTTAGATTTTGATAAAATTTGTAATATATGTATATTAAGTTATCCGTGTTTTGTACATGTCTTAAGTGCTCTAATTTGGGGAACTATCCTTGGGTTAGTATGTATGTAAATATTTATTTTAAGCAAATTTATTGTAAGCTACATTTATTGTAAGCTATTTTTTGTTGACAGTGTGCATCAAAATGTTTGCAGTCTGAAACATTTAAAGATTTTTTAAACTATTTAAATACTACAATTTTATATAACATTTTATCAGTATAAACATTGAAATTATAAAGAATGTATATAAGATAACATAAATAGGAAAATGATAAAAGTTTGTTCTATTATACATATACAATAAATATAAAATAAAATAAAATAAAACATGAAAAACAAATAGAAAAGTTCTAATTTAGTCTGACTTTGATTATTAATTAACGCAATTAAAACTATACGTATATAATGCGTATGTCTTAATTTCAATGAAAAACATAACTAAATCTCATTCATTCAATTCAGATACACAAGCTCCAGATTTCATCAAGTCAATGATCGTTTACATGTACTCTACTCTGTTCTTTTCGAAAATAATGCTGACCATAGAAGACAAAACAGATCCATTTTAGTGTGTCAACGGATAACAGAAGCTGTGGATCGCAAGCAATATATGTGGATTATAATGTAATTTTTTAAAAAGAATTACACACATGCGCGCGCATGTATGTATGTGAGTAGGTATGTATGTATGTATGCAACAATGTGCCTCATTTTAACTTTTACATTGTAATACCCTAAAGGTGTAAGTCTGCGTCCCCATGGAAAAAGAAACAGCGGAACGGAATCAGATCGGAATATTAACAGAAAAGAAATAGGATGAGGATATCTCTTTTCTATCAATATTCTGTTCTGATTCCGTTCCGCTGTTTCTTTCTCCATGGGGACTTAAAAGATTTAAAAAAATGTTTTTGAAAGTTCGGGGTTGGCACATTTTGGTCATGTTATTTTTTTCTAGATAAAGACGCTAAAAAGGTATGAAGGTCATATTTGCTTTTTTAAATGGAATTTGTGATTTTTTACACAATATGATTGTTAGACTTCTACTGGAATACATTGTGCACGTTTATTCGTGATATCATTAATTTTTCCTGTGTCTTAATTTCTTCATTGCCATTTTGGATCCGTCGTTTTAAATTTTCAAAAACGCCATCCAATAAGCAAGAAACGTTTTGAAACATTTCAACAACATTGTATCAACGTTGTAACATTGCTACAATGTTGCTGAAATGTTCCAAAATGTTTCTTGCTTACTAGGCACATGGCATCGAAAAATAGACATTTCAAGGAAAATTTTGAGTCCTATTAAAAAATTTTAATGGGCTCAAAAATTGAAATGGGCAGAGGAGTGGTCGATTCATGAATGCCCCATATATACAGGGTGTCCGAAATTTTTTGCCAAGCGCTCTTGTGTAAATAGAGAAGACTAAATTGAGCCGAAAAGACCTGTACTTTTTCACAATAGTTAACAAGATATTAATTACTAAAAATTGTCGAATATATATTGGTCTACAATAATTTTTTTCTACAATACTATCAACTTTACAGAAAAACTTCGAAAGACAAATATTATTTATTTTCTTCTCGTAGACCTCTAAAATTTTTTCAGAAATTTTATCAACTTTTTAGTACCGCATTTTTTTATTGGTAACTATTTTTACCAACATGAGAACATAGGGCATTAGAAAATACCGAAAAAGTTCTAAAAAATTCTCAGACCTTTATGCGAAGAAAATAAACAATTTTTGTTTTTCGCTGTTTTACATACATACATGCGCGCACATGTATGTAATATATATATAGACATACATATATATAGGATATTCTGAAATTTTATATATAGATATAATTTATATATATACAGGGTGTTTGATAATTAATGAAAAATCTCTCGCAGAGGGGTAGAATGGACTAAACTGAGAAGAAAAGTCCTCTACCATTTTACAATTTTCGCAATAGTTAATAAGATATTAATTGATAAAAATATGCAAATTCGCCCGGTTAATTGATAATTAATTGATATTTTTATCAATTAATATCTTATTAACTATTGCGAAAATTGTAAAATGGTAGAGGACTTTTCTTCTCAGTTTAGTCCATTCTACCCCTCTGCGAGAGATTTTTCATTAATTATCAAATACCCTGTATATATGTGCAAGAATAATTAATTTCAACTGTGTGTGAAATAATCACACATTTTTAATCAATCACAATTTATATATACAATTATATTGTATATATTTTAAATCGAATACTATGATAAAACTATATTTTATTTATTGATGTGTATTTATTGTATGTGTTTTTATGGTTTGATTAATTATAACAATTACGATTTCTTTACAGGCACGTTCACCTACAGCTATGCCTTGTATGTCGCAAACTAAACAAAGTATTCAAAATACCAATGTTACTTCAAATGTTATGGTTCTTTTTAAATACTATAGCTTCCTGGATCAGTATATATACAATGCTTGTAGATATTCAGAAATTTGGATATATTGATTTATTCCTTTATACATATGAATGTTTTGTGTTTATTATGCATTTCATCTTATTTTTCACATTAAACTACGTGTGTCAAACTGTTTACTCTAAGGTATAGTAAAATTAAAACACAGTACTAATTATTTATAATTAGAATTATAAGCACAAGCAACAATTTTGCAACATTAAAATTACACATATCGTAGTCTTCCAAATGACGCAACTTTTGAGTGAAAATTTTCAATTTTATTAAAAATTTTCATTTTGCTTTAAAACAATTTTAGATAAACGAAACAGTTGTACTTCTTCACAAATTATCCAATTATAATCTCGATGAGGAGTTACGTGAACTGGTAAATAATTACAACAAGATTTTATGTAGAATTTTAACTATTCGTAATTTTACTAGCGCTCATAGAAGTTCGGGCATGTGAATAAATTTCACCAATTTATAACATAAAAAACTAGGACATTATAAAACAGCAATTGTGTTATCCGTTTATATATTATATAATATGTTAGAACACTTATACACACATACTAATGCCATAGTTAGAGTAAGCTAGAAAAAGTTTTATTAATCATTTTGCATTTTATATATAAAAGCGGATATTTGAAATTTATTGATTATACTACTAACGTCTTATAAAATAAACACTATTCATTTTAGCACTTAAAATTGAAAATATTTTATAAAACTTTTTAGAATGTTCTCCACATTCAAAATATATTTATCGCTCTGTCTTTCTTACCATTTGAAATAATCGGTTAAACTTTAAAACGTTTTATGTCGAATTATAAAATAACAATAAAAATAACAAAATGTTATTTAACTTAAGGGATAGGGTCACTCTTTTGATATCTAACACAGTTGATGTTTTATAACTGTGTCTTAGTTTTTTACATGATCATTTGGTAGAATTTATGCGTGTATTCGGATTTTCATGAAAGGTTGTATATGTCTAACGTTTCACTCAATCATTTACTTAATTTTAATAGATTTTACAATTTATATTACAAATAAAACTCAGGGAGGTAAAATTTGGCGTGGGACATTTCTCCTATGGATATAATTTCATTTGCGAGGTATGTTTTGTATTGAATAAAATTGTAATAAACGTACACATATAATAGAATAAACACTTCGACATTCAATCCTGCAAATTACATAAATTTCTAAATGGTAAGATTATATTGGAATCACGTCTCAATTAGCTACATTTGTTTATACATTTTTCATTACTTTACGTATAAATATCTTTTGTATTTATTGGTCTAAAATAATTTAACACAAACATTTTCATTAAATATAATGGAAGTATATTTTTTCAGATGTGCAGTGCAGTTTTGGCTTTCTTCATTATTTTATTGCAGGTACATAATCCATAACACAATGCAACAAGAAAAATCTCTCAGAAGTGCGATAATTTATTTCCTGAAGATCTTTTTACGCTGAACGCGATACCGTTGATAGAATTTGTCTAACACGACAGGATTTTGAGTAAATTGAAATGAAATGGTCGAAAAGTACCGTTTTTAATGATTTTTAACATTTTTTTTGTGGCAAAAAAAGAACTGGTCCCTAAATGAGTTTAACAACATCTAAAAATATAATTCAAGATCTTGAGTTTTGATTCATGATCATAAGATATTTTTTCATAAAGTTTTGACAATTTGAATGTTAGACTTTCTTATAATGATATGCCTTTCTTGAAAAAAAATTTTGAGTTATACTTTCAGATCCCATTCAATCTATTTAGAAACCAGTTTTTTTGTTGCAAAAAGATGTTATATGTGGCCAAAAACAACATTATTGGCTTCCAATTTAAAATCTTAACGTGCTAAGCAAATTCTGCCAATGGCATTGTATTCAGCGCAAAAAAATATTCGGGAGATGTACTACCGCACTTCGAAGAGAAAAAAGTGATTTTTTTGTCGTACTGTGTAACAGATCTTCTATTCTAATGCACAAAAAAAATGGTTTGTTTTGATATCAACGCATATAGTTAAATGCGTCTTGATTAGTAGAATTTAAAGTTGTTATGACAATTACGAAATTTTACAACTAGAATGTTTGGTACTCTACTATATTATAAAGGTTGTGTTATATTATCTTTTACATTATATTGTATCACATTATAAAGCTTTTTTAAATATTTTTTAGATGGATATATTACAAGGTGTTTACGAAACATTACCAAGTTATTAATTAATGTTAACTTCAGCGCACTCTAGCAGATTGATTATTAGTGCTTGCCGATGCAAGTCAAGCGAATTGCATACGAGGATAGTTCGAAAAGTTCTCGGCCTGACACAGAAATAACAAATATCAAACTGCTATAATTTCAGACAAGTTTGATCCTTCACAATGCTATTGTTAAAATTTCAGATAGATGCGTTCATTAGTTTTTTTTGTTTTAATCGTGTAGTGCTGGGTTCAGATTCCCACTCGAGTGTCACTCAGATATCACTCCATCCTTGTTGTTTACCGAACGTTAAACAAGAATAACATGACACCCGGGAGCATCCGGGTGAGAATCCGAACACGCCTTAAAGCAACAAACGTTTGGTTCCATCATGGCAATATATTCGCTTAAATTTCTTCAATTACAGAAATGTGAGTGGGTGCATTGTCATGAAAAAATCAAAAATTGGCTGCTTTACATGACCGAAATAAAGAAACTAATGTTAAACGGACTAACACATCTGTCCGAAATTTTAACAGTAATCCTGTAAAGGATCAAATTTGTCTAACATTATAGCAGTTTGATATTTGTGGCGTTATTTCTATGTCAGGCCGAGAACTTTTCGAACTACCCTCGTACTGTAATGTTTCATGTCGTGCATTGTATCGTGTAGTTAAGTAGAACGAAAAGAAATTTTATCCTTCTTTATTACTCGGTGAACAACAAGAGACGAATTGTACATTACGCTCTTCATGCATAACTCGAAACGCACCTGAAGTGGGTAAAACTAAAGATAAGGGGAGTAACCGCTGATGACTTTAACCTTGATATATGTCAAGGTCATTACCCTGAGTGATCCCCAACTGATTTTAAACGTCGATCGTTATTCGTTAAAAAATTATTAATAAAAAAGTTTAAGAAGTTTCGTCTTACTTCTGCTTTATACAATATTAAGAACTATTCTGCACTCGACGTGTCTAGGAGCATCAGGCTTTCCATATATACGAAACGAGATCCATTCCACCTCTGTCCTGTCAAGAGGTGTACGACTTGGTAGAGGGAGTCGTGAAAGTTGTTTCGCGTGGAAAGTCGTACGTCCCTTAGCAGGGGGGGGAGGTGAAGTAAAATTCGCGTCGCGTAGAAAGTCGAACGCCCCTTAGTAAGGGAGGGAAATGGGGTGAAACTCGCGAAGAAAGTCGTAAGATATATTTTAAAGCAGAAAATTTTTGTTTTATATAGTAAAAAAGAGACATCATTTTTCGAACTTTTTTGTTAATAAATTTTTAACGAATAACGACCGACACCTAAAATCTGTTGGAGGTCATTCAGGATCATGTGTCAAGACGGTTCCTCCCCTCTTTTGCAGTTTTACCCTGAAATGATATATGCCGAGACAACATCTTATTTTCTGATCCAATTCCGTCAATGAATGTAGTTTAGAGTAGCGTATAGAATTTTTGAAAATTATTGCAATAGATTAATTCAAATTTCTCTATGTTAAGGCGCATTCACACTTTGACGGAAAAGCAGAAAGCGGAAAAGCAGTGGTCAGTCAGAACTCGCGCTCGTTGTAAATAGTACAAAAAATATAGAAATTATAGATTACCAGCATGAGTTCTGATTGGCTGCTGCTTTTCCGCTTTCTGTCTTTCCATAAAGGTGTGAACGCGCCCTTACATAATTTATATTGATTTGTAAGTACTTGATAACACATTATAGATGATGGGTGCATTCCGTTTTACGCATGATGCGCGCATGATGTTTCATTTAAACATATTTACATTCATTGAACAACAATGATAATTAATGCATTATGCATGCAATGGAATGAAACCATAGTTAACATGTTATTTGATCAACACGAAATTCTGCAGATGTACTTAGGTCCAGTTTCACAATTCATGGTTAACTCTTAACCAAGGTTTGACTTATTCCTCATGTCTTTCTAATGCTAGAATTGGAAAGAGATGAGAAATAAGTTGAACCTCGGTTAAGAGTTAACCGTGAGTTGTGAAATTGTGTCTTAATGAAAAAAAATTTATTCGGTCACCATGAAAAACGAGTTTAACGGTGACATATACATATAATCCAGTCGACGAGATCGGCGATTATTCAATAGACAAAAAATTTTGGTTTACTTACCGGGAAAAATGTATTCAATCAATAAAGAATTTTGGTATATTTAATAGGAATGAATTAATTCTTCTCACACGGTAATTCTTACAAGAATCCCGATTCGTCCGTTTTCGAACAAACGGACTGGTTTCCATAATTAACTTAAAAGGTAAAACTATAAATGAGTATAAAATATAGACAATATCTTCCTATTTGTAGAAACCATATTGTACCTTCTTTACAGAAGTAATGGAAGATAATAGCTTTGATAAAAACAAATAATTTTACATCATGGGATCTAAACTTTACCGCAATTCTAAGCGGACAAATTTGCAGAGTTGGTAAAAATCATGTTTCAAACATGTTTTCAATTGTTTCAAACATTCTTTATCGATGTTTTTAATATATTTCAAACATTTTTTTTATAGATAACTTTTTAAATTAATGAAACATTACAAACGTGTTTTAAAAAAATAAAATGATCTGTTCGTAGATAAGAACATTACATATTTTGCGAACTCTGAGATACTGTAACATGAACACACACTATACGATGAAGGGATGCGATCAGAATATTGCATGTCCACCATATCTTTTTTATTAAAATCGTACCTAATATTAGCCGAATAATTGGTTATTCGACACATTTCTGCGGATATACATATTCGGTTTTGAGCCGAATATATTATATTCGTTGCATTTTTATTCTATAAAACTATTGTATTTTATAAAATTATGCATAAATTAATATATTAAATATTTTTACGGTTTCTCTGCATATAATTTTAGATATGTTTTCGATAGATTGTTCTTTTATGTTAGATATTTCAGATTTAAAAATTCATATAAGACAAGTGAACAGTAAGTAAAAAATTAAAATTGTATTACAATATGTATTAAGTGTACTTTGTGTGTATTATATACTGAAAAAAGAGTTTGGCTATAGCTACGAACTATTGAGTGAAAGAATTTCAACCGAATATTTAGGTAATCTGGAGACACGGTAATGTCTCGGCGCTAAGCCAAGCGCAGCGACACTGCCGTGCCTCCTTTACGCGAATCGACGAGTTGCGCTGGATCGAGATTATCGGATCTCAATAACGGCTAAACCGATCGCGTTCTATGTACGCTCAATCGATAGCCACCCCTTAGATTGTATAATAAAAGTGCTTTTATTTTTTTCCTACGTGCCCTACAAGTGGAGATATTGCGACGCAAAGTCCGGATCTGTCACACTTTTCACATTTCAGATTCAGAACGGCGAACATTACATGAAAAATTTTTCTATTTAAATTAAATTTTT
This sequence comes from Mycetomoellerius zeteki, assembly GCF_001594055.1. Classification (NCBI taxonomy): domain Eukaryota; kingdom Metazoa; phylum Arthropoda; class Insecta; order Hymenoptera; family Formicidae; genus Mycetomoellerius; species Mycetomoellerius zeteki. The sequence continues at coordinate 320,272 of NW_017256018.1, forward strand.
TCATTGTATAAAAATTAAAGATAGTACCTTTTGGATTAAGTAAATAATAAAGATAGTATCACTTAGGTTTTACTTTTTATTTTGTAGTAGAATTTAACTTGGCGCCACAGTTGTTGATATCAAATCGTTTGTACAAATAATACATATTAAATTAATATTCATTATTTAATTTGGCTATCAAATCTTTTTTACGAATAATACATAAAATTTTGATAAA
>NW_017256018.1:322409-327605 GCF_001594055.1 Mycetomoellerius zeteki
GATCGAGATCAATTCAAATCTCGTCTCGTCTCGGAAAAATGAAATACTACCACTAGCAAATTAAGACATAGGGCGAGCGTGAAAATTTGCTATTCCGTCTATTCCGTTAATTTTGATAACATTTTGATTGTTCAATAGAACATTATTTGAACTAGAGAATTATTTACTCTTTAGCGAATTAGTTTAATTTCGGGGATAAATAATAATCGATGAGTATTACAATTTTCTGCTGTCGCATGTCGGAATGTTCGCATCGGAGCCCAATGAGATAGTGATGTTCGTCATTCGGTTAAAAGACGCGCACAGACTCTAAGATTTTTTATAAAGCGGAAACTATTTAACGAAAGTCGTATGAAACCTTGTATACATGACAAAACCGTATGCTGACAAATATAACAAAATATAAAACGAATAAATGACTGACAAAATAAGAGAGTATGACAAAATAAATGACAAAAATAAGAGAGCGAGTCTCACGATTTATATAGGACTCCTTTGGAAGGAGGTTCTGTGGTAGGATGTGTCTAATTGGGAAATTGGGGAATCAGATTCGTAGGATTTTGATATGATAACAATTTTGGTCATTGGGAAATTACCCTCAAGTTAGCTCCGCCCGTTGTGTCAGTTTTGATTCGCTCTTATTCTTATTGGTGATGATGCATCACCTTCCTAAAGGGTTTCAGATTCATGGTTGCCCACTGGAGAGTTTCGTTTCTAAGAGAGGATGGGTTGTAAATTACCTATTTCCCTTTTATCAGCATTTGCTTAGGGCTTAGCTACAAGTTGGAAAAATTATCTACGTTTTATCAAACTGCTGTCGCGTTAGTGATGAACAAACATCCCAAAAATCGAAATTGGAGCAAAAAATCTATCGAAATCAATAACAATTTCGAAAATTTTTTCGACTTTTATTTTCGACATCGAAACGATGTTTCTTTGAGGAAATATTTCTGACTGGGATCATACATCCATAATCTTGTATGAGGTACCTACTTACAAAGCAATATGTAACATAGAGTAATTCAAATTAATCCTATTGCCATAACTTTCAAAATTTCTATACATTTTTCGCAAAATTATATTGTCGGTGAAAAGAAAAGACATTTTCTCATTAGCCATTACACGTATCATTTTGTTTCACTTCACCACACGAAACAACACGACGTCATAAAACAATACAGCATATTCACCCGACTTGTGTCGACTGACACAATAATTGAACTACATTGCGCTGAGATTAAAATTAATCTTGTAAGGTATCTCATGCTCCAAAATCAAACTGAAAGATAGTAACAAAGCCTTATAATGTAATAAATAATGTAATACTTATAATACATAATTCTAGTTCCAGTTGTAAAATCTCTAATCTTGTCGTAACAATCAGAAATTCTTTCTGATTGTTATGACAAGATCCGAGATTTTGATTTAAATAAAATCCATTTAATTATATGGTTCACGCGCGCGCATTCATATTATTCTTATTCATATCAAACCATAATCAAACAAAATTTCTCATGCATTACTGCGAGAAAAGAAGGTATGTTATATACCTGCGCAAGAATTATTGAAAAGGACAAAGCTGTGGAATACATCTGAAAGAAAGTATGCTATCATTATATTTAATGAAAATAGTTTTGTTAACCCTTTCGCTCAAAAAGTGGACGGTCCGCTGAAATATCGCCACTGACCGAGATCGCGCCAAAAGAATACACATTACACGTGAACAGTCTTGGATATTTAAAATTAGTTTCGCGCCTGAACCGCCTGATCAATGCCACCTTGACATGTTTTGAAACAAAAGGAACTGTTCCTTAAAATAAGATAATTATAAACACTTCGTAAACTGATCTATAATTATCCCCTGCCAGTGGCATTATAAGTATCAATTACGCAAAAAAATATTTTGCTGCTCCAGCTAGAATTATAGCTGTCTTTTGTATCTGATACAAAATTATGTATCATACGCATAGAATTTATAGCACAAATCTAAATTCTTTCTCATCTATATGATTAGGTGCAATTAATACATATTCAATATAGCAGTTCTTGCTAGAAATTGATCTATTTTAGCTATTTTTCATACTTAGATAATTTTTTCGAAAACTGTTTTTTATTTAACCCTTTTATCTCCCAGTAACAATGGTTGCATTCAGCAGAAAAAGCAGCTTTACAACTGTTGTAAAATCCTTCAATACGATTGGTTTTTACTTTTGAATCCTTATGGATCTAAATGTATCTATATAGCACCGATTATTGCAAAAAATTTTCAGAAATGTTTCAACCTTTCACATCTCATGTGCAACAATTCTGAAAGGATTCTGCAATATGTCGTACGAAATGTTTTAACAGAAATGTTTCTAAAATCTATCATTTGGAATAAATTGAAAAATATATTTAAACCGAACAGAAAATCATCGTGATGTTAAAATGGCTCCAAAAATCATTTTTTTTTATCACGATTCAGTTTATGACATTTTGATGTTATCGTGACTTGTTCTACTGTAGTTGCAAAAAACTTTAGTATACGAATGACTCGTTCTGCTTTAATTGCGAAAAACTTTTGTATATGAATAATGATATTGTGTGGAAACTGCAAGTGTAATTTTAGTAAGCTTGTAATCTGTAAACAGATTACAAAACTCTTAATAAATTGTAAGTACTTCAGAAATGATATTTAAATATATGTTTAATTGATACTTAAGTACTATTTAAATTTATTATGTCGATGTAATAAATTTATTTTTTAAGCATCAATCAAGTATATATTCAAATATATATTTCTGAAATACTAATAATAGCTGAAAACTTTTTGGTAATATTTCAAAAAGATTGCAGATTCTTTCTGTAACATTTCATCAATCTTTCAACATGGTGCAAAAATCGCGGACATTTTGCTATTCCAAAGCTGTCTCAGAAATGTTGCAGACATATTTCGCAATTCTTATGAAGTGTTTCACTTTCAAGTTGAAATATTTCTAAGATATTTCTGAAAATATTTCGGTGCTGTATGGGTATAAACAAATCATATTGAAGAATTTTACAACAGTTACAAAGCTGCTTTTTCTGCTAAACACAACCGTTATAGATATATCAATATACTACCACTACTAATTATGTTTAAATATATATAATTTGACAAAATCAGTTTTACCAATGCTTGGTATATGGCTGTACAGGATGGTTTGGCGTAACACTTATTATAAGGAACACTATAAATTACTTTGCGAATGTTGGCTATATATAGCTAGCGTTCGTCTATACGGGTTGCTTTGTGGATGCTGAACGTAGCCAGCGTTAGGAGCGAAAGGGTTAAATTCAAAAGAATTGTAAAGAAGATCTTGAATTTGTTTTATTTTATATGTACGTATTTATTCTATTATCTCTAAAAATAGCCGAAATATTCTAAGTGAACGGAGTTACTGTCCCACTCTGTATATATATATATATATATATATTTACATTTATTACATACTTCTATACTTTTATTTAAATAGGACGTACCTCGCAGATAAAATTATATCCAAAGTAGAAATGTCCCAAGCCAAATTTTACCTCTCTCTGTTTTATTTGCAATATAAACTGTAAAATCTAATTGAAATAAATAATTTAATAAGCGTTAAATGTATACTACCATTCTTGACAGGTCGGACACTTGCATAAATTTTATCAAATGGATGAGTAAATTAAATATAATATGAAATAACTTTCAAAACTCGCTTTCATTGTATAAAATAAAAAATAATTGTTAAAACTTTTTCTAGCTTATGCTCACCGGTGTCAGAATGTGTCTATATACAAGTATCCTAAAATATATAACACAATTAATATCATTTTTAGACCGTGTATTGGAGAGACACAACCGATAAATTAGAGCCCTATACGGTCGAAGCTAGAGCTTGAAATGCTTAAATAATTCAATCTTGAATCACTAAATATGATATATATGTACTTGACATACATATTACAATTGTAGTCCAACAAACTGTGCACCGAAATATTTCCGGACTAAACACAATTAAACCACTGTAATAATTTCGCGAATTAAATTAAATTCTAATAATTTCGATACTCAATCAGGCATCATATTTCAAAGATGTTAATATGCTGAAAAAATTGTATTTAAAATTATAACACAATTGTTATGTAATGTCGAAACTTTGTACATGAACATTTGATAAATTTTATGTAGGTGTGCGAATTTTGAGCGCTAGTAATATTAGGAATAAGACAGTTAAAATTCTATATGAAATTTTGTTGTAATTATTTACCTGTTCACGTACATTCTCATCGTGATTATAAATCGACAATTTGTAAAGAATTGCTCCTGTCTCATTTATCTGAAATTATATTAACATATGATGAAGGTTTGTAGTAAAACTGATAATTCTGGATTCAATGAATAAAATTTCATCCTTTCAAATAAAACTTTGACACGTATAATTTCAATGTTGCTTGTATTTATTATTCTAATTATAAATAATTATTAATGCCTTTAAGCTACTGTAACTATACCTTATAGTAAACAATTTGACATACGTAGTTGAATGTGAGAAATAATATGCTATACAAAACGAAAATACAAAATTTATATAAAATCGAGACAGATTCAATAAATGTCCATATTATCTCGTGTCCTCCAAACACCTGATACATTAATAGACAGAAATTAGTAGCTTCCTGCATGTACCATATTATTTGCATTAATATTTGTGCTTGGAATACTATGTTTAGTTTGCGTGATATAAGGCATAGTTGTAGGTGGACATGCCTGTGAATAAATTGTAATTGTTATAATTAATCAAACCGAGAGATATATACGAGAAATACTAAGCAAAATGTATTTTTAACGTAGAATTCGATATAAACAATAGTGTTATAACTTGCGATTCACAATGTGTGATTATTTCACGTAATTGAAATTAGTTATTCTGGTTCATATATGTATATACATATATAGGGTGTCTCATTTTAACTGTTGTATCAAATTGTCTCGAAACGATATGGAAAAACGTATGTCAGATAAAAGTGAAACGATTTCGAGGGGGACATATTTTTTTTTAACATTTTTTGAACATATTTTTGTTACATTGTATCTTTTTTAAAGACTTTTTTTAAAATTATATTTTTGTTTAATAACATATTTTTGTAGCTTATTTATTTTAATTGTTATTATTTTTATTGTTAAAAATTAAAATT
>NW_017256018.1:330204-355807 GCF_001594055.1 Mycetomoellerius zeteki
TCGGACGTAACATAACAGTAACGTTCTAATTGTACATCGAAGTTTCAATTTTAAGAATTCGAATATAGCTTCTTCGTGCAAACTACTAGTCTGTGGACTATTATTTCATAAACATAGATTGCACAGCTTTTATATGAAGTAAATGTTTTTATGACGTAACAGCTCTGGAGCATCATATTGAACTAAGAAATAATAAAGATCTCAATTTTGAAAATTTAATAAACGTATAAATATATTTAATATACGTTTAATTTTTCGTTTCTTTTTCAAATGTTTCCTTTACACCTGATTTATCTCATTATTTTATTCATAAAAGTATTAGGATATTACGATTATCAAAAAATTAATAGTTTATGAGGTATTTAATGTGTCATGTCAATTATATATGTGCCAGAGAAATGTACTTTTAATATCTCGTAAGTTATTATTATTCTTATATTTCTAACTTAATATTTAGTTTTGAAGAATGATTATAGAGAAATCATATTATGTAAGATATCGTATAATTCCATTTTAAAAAGCGCAGATAAATATTACATCTTCTTCATTACGTCTCTCATCGTATCTAGAAATCGCTATCTAGAAAAGAATAACGTGATCACAATTGGCCCCTCTTGAAGCAGTTGCACTTCCACAGAAAGCATTTTTTTAATACTTTTTGAAATATGTCGATGTGAAAGTTAGATTGAGACATTCTGTATACATATGTATCCACATGCGTGTGCATGTGTGTACACAGTAATTCTATTAAATAATTATTACATTATAATCCATATATATTGATTATGACCCTTAGATCCTGTCATCCGCTGATGCATTAAGATGGATCTGTTTTGTCTTCTGGAATCTGCACTAATTTCGAACAAATCGGAATCGAGTGTATGTAAGAGATCATTGACTCGATGAAATCTGGAGCTTGTGTATCTAAATTGAATAAAAAGACTTATAATTAAATCTTTTATTAATGTTATGACGGTTATGACATATGCATTATGTATAAGCATATCCTAATTGCGTTAATAAGTAATCAGAAGTCAGTCTAAATTAGAATTATTTTATTTACTTTTTATGTTTCAATATAATATTTTATATATGAGATTGGAATTTCGTTCCAAATCTGCCTAAGCGCTATTCTCAGCTCGTACAGGTTTCGTACTGTTCTGCGGCGTTTTAATCGTCGTTCTATCTCGTCCCAAACGTGTTCGATCGGATTCAAATCCGGGCTTTTAGGGGGATGATGGAGCAATGTGATGACATCTCGCTCAAAAAAACGCTGCTATACATTTGCCGTATGGGGCCGAGCAATGTTCTGCATGAATATAAAATTCCGGCGTAACAGACGCTACAGAGGCAAAACTTGAGGCCGGAGGATATTATTCACATATCGAATGCCCGTCAATGCTAGCGGTGGCAGAATTACTAATTCAGTCCGTCTTGTCACTGAAATGCATCACTGAACCGCCGTTATGAGCTCTTATTGGCATAACACATCGTCGATTGGCATAACGCTCCCTTTGTCGGCGCCAAGTGCGTATGCGAGCATTATTGTCGTAAAGGTAGAAACGCGACTCGTCCGAAAAATACGCGGTTCTCCATTGCCTCGCGGTCCAATTTATATGATTATGCGCAAAGTCTTCTCTTTTCTCGATAGAGGCTATTGAGAAGTTCGTGCTTATAACAAAGATAGTCACAAATTGCAAATTTTTAAAATGCCGCTCAAGCACTTGCCAGTATCCAAAGTTGCTCGCATAAACGCACTTCTGAAAGAAAGGTACAGTATGCGTTATGTAGCGCAACGCCTTGGTGTATCTGTATCTGTAGTGAGTAGAGCGTGGTTATGTTACCAAGAAACAGGACACAGGCAATGATGTTCGCAGACGCACTTGGTGCCGACAAAGGGAGCGATATGATCGACGCTGCGTTATGCCAATAAGAGCTCAATGGCGGGTCAATGATGGTATGGGGATGCATTTTATTGAAAAGACGGACTGAATTAGTAATTCAGCCACCGCCAGCATTAACGGGCATTCGATATGTGAATAATGTCCTCCGGCCTCAAGTTTTGCCTCTGCAGCGTCTGTTAGGTTGCGTTCGAAAACATCACCCGGGTGTCTCCGTGTATCATCTTAACCTTGTTTAATACTGAGTGAACAACAAAGATAATACGATATGCGGGAGCACTCGGGTGATGTTTCCGAACGCAGCCTTACGCCGGAATTTTATATTCATGCAGGACAATCCTCGGCTCCATGCGGCAAATGTATTGCAACGTTTTTTTGAGCGACATGGCATCACATTGCTCCATCATTCCGCTAATAGCCCGGATTTGAATTCGATCAAACATGTTTGGGACGAGATGAAACGATGATTAAGACGCCGCAAAGAATAGCCACGAAACCTGTACGAGCTGGGAATAGCGCTTAGATAGATTTGGAATAAAATTCCAATAGTCTTAATCCATGCATAAATATGCGACAACAACTAGAAGCGGTGATTAATCAGAGAAGAGGAAACACACAATGTTAAATACACCCACATACATATACATGTCCATCTCTTCGCCTCTCTCATACACACACACACACACACACACACGAACCCCAGCAGCACACGACATCCATTGGACATCCAGACTTGGTTTTAATCTGGTCCAAACGTCCATGGACGTAGTACGAATGTTTTAAAAATGAATGTTATTTAACGTACAAAATATGTTTACATTTGAACATTTAAAAAATGTCCATTTCATGTAAAAAATTTTCTAAGCTACCCGCGTTGCTTTCGCTGACTTGACGTTAAAATTTTTTAAAAATCGCACAAGGAGTTTTACTTTTGTTACCTTCGGTAACGAAAATTTACCACATTAAAGCTTAATTCAAACAGTACGCAGCAAGCGGCAAGTCGAGCAGCAATAGCTTGCTACTTGCAGTGATAAGAATTTGGAATCTTTTGCTTCCAACGTGCAGTCAGCCAGGGCTGCGTTCAGAATCATCATCTGAGTGCACCCAGGTGTCGTGTTATCTTTGTTTATCATTCGTGAACAACAAGGATAAAACAATATCATCTGGGTGCATCCGGACGACGATTTTGAACGCACCTCAGTCAAAGACCAGTGGGGAGAATAGAGTCCCTAGAATAGGCCAGAGTCTGGCCTATAATGGAGGGGATGGCTAGTAGAGATCCTCAAGTAAGAGATACGCGAAGGGATACTAAGGACCGATTGTTCTTTCGGTAAAGTTTACCTGTTATAAGTAAATCTGGCAATCCGCGTGATAGGGTAATTTTGCTACTTATCTAACAGGTAAACTTTACCAAAAGATGGAACAATCGGCCCTAAGAAAGACTAAGAGATACTAAAAGAGATACAACGTAAGATATACTTGAGGGTCTCTAATGCGCTTAGTTCACACTAGACGCGATGGGCGATATCCAATGAAAGCTCTGCTTTTTCTTACGCGACGATGTAAAGCAGAACTCTCATTGGCTATCTATATATTCTTATAAGAATCATTTTGTCTGGATTGTGGTCTAAAATTTGTTTAATGTATTAATTTGGTCCAGTTTTAGTCCATTGCGTCCTAAAATGGACGTTTTTAAGAAATCTAAAATGGTAACACTGGATGTTTTTGAAACGTTTTTAAAATATCCATGTATCTAATCTGGACGTTTTTAATATGTCCAAAACGTCCAACATGTATATTTTAAATACATTTTTAAAACGTTATTGTGCTGTCTGGGACACAATGTCCAAATTCCGACCGACAACCTCCACGTGGTGCACTTTGGGTAACGCTAATGTCGGCGGTAACCGACATTAGTGTTATTTTTCAGGAAATGACAAGAGCACTTCGAAAATCTCGATCAAAAAAGACATCACATAATGATCCTTTAACTTCAAAATAGAATAACTTCGTCAAAAATGATCATAATAAGATTTTTAAAAAACATTTTAAAGGTTGAAATCTCTACTTTTCAAATCGGAAATTGATATTTCAATCTGACCGATCGTTCATGGAGCTACGCGGATACAAATGGGTACCCGTCAAACTTGAAAATTTTGATCAAACTTTACAAAGGTCTATGGCGTGTACTAAAAATTGCACAATAATGCGGTTTACAGCATTCGAAAGAGTGAATCTTTACCTTCACTATGCTTTTTTTATTGATGTACGATTTTTTTCACCGAGTTATTGAACATTACAAAGTGACACTTTTGCTTCAATGTTCAATAACTCGGTGAAAAAAAATTGTACAACGATCAATAAAAAAGCATATTGAAAGTAAAGATTCACTTTTTCAAATGCTGTAAACTGCATTATTGTGCAATTTTTAGCCATAGACCTTTGTAAAGTTTGATAAAAATTTTCAAGTTTGACGGGTACCCATTTTTATCCGCGTAGCTCCATGAAGGATCAATCAAATTGAAATATCGATTACCAATTTGAAAAGTAGAGATTTCAAGTTTTAAAATACTTCTTTAATTTATTTTCTGCGATGATTTTTCACCGAGTTATGGTGTTCTGAATATTGCGCAATTTTGAGCGTGTTTGAAAGTGTTCCCTATTTTTTGTTGAGTAATGTATATTACTTAAAGGTTTTTAAGTGTTTCATTTTGTAAACGTTTTGATGCACAATATCAATAAAAATAGCTTACAAAGTAAATGTATACACATGTACTAACCCGAGGATGGTTCCAGAAATCAGAACATTTATGGTAATGACATATACCGGGTAATGTGTTATAAACGAATAATCCATTAAATAAAAGAAAAATAGGATATCACTAAATGGAATAAAGATTATTATATAAAGACTATGATATGCTAAGTCAGCAAAAATGTACAAAATCCATCCGATTATCATTCGAATTATCCAATTACGTAGCCTTTGGTATTCCTTTGGCATCCCGAGAGCTTCCAACGTGTCGTCTACTATATCGAGTTCACGTAAGCACATTTTCAATTCCTTTAAAAATATCGTATTGATCGATTATGCGACATAGAAAGAAGTTATTATAAATTTATATTAGAGTAAAACTCGTTATTGCAGGGTGTATACAGGAAATGTGACAAATAAGAAGTTAAATGATGATATAAGCACTAAAATTAATCGGTTCAAAAACTTTTTTTAAATTTGTATTTGCCTATAATTGTGAATTCAAGACTACTTTAATTCTGTCAATTAAAAGTACTGATGAACAAAAGATAAGTAATATTAAAAGATGAAGTATTATTATATAGGGACAGGGAGTACATTTTAAAATTTTTACCTTAAAACGACAGAAGCTAATGAGAACTAATGTAATGGTGATCAACGGTACGAAATCGACGATGTATGTTTTTTTATCCCATAAATCATTGATGAATATTGGATAGTAACAGAAGTACGTAAAAAAGCTCCATTTTGCCAAAACATAAAGGCAAGAGAGATACGGCCTAGGTTGTCCAACAGGATGTTCGAACATACCTAAATCGCAGAACGAGCCAATGGTTATTAATGGTGCCAGAGCTCTTTCTAGCGTCTCTGTCATAGTTTCGGAGTCGTCGAAACTAATATTTAAACTAAATTAGTTCTTGTTGCATGAGATATCAACACATTTTAATATTTTTTATAAGAATTTCGGAAATAGTTTTTGCAGTTCTTCTAGGAACTTTCTGAGAACTTCACTGTAAGACTGGGGGATGTACTAGAGGATAAGGAATAAATATGCCGTTTAACTAGCAATTGAACAATAGAATGGACACACAGATAATCTAGATTAGATTGCCTTTCTTTTCGCAGAATTTTTATTTATAAGTACATAGAATAAGGCCACTAGTTATGGATTACTCTTGAAAAAAAATTCACATTTTTATCTAGAATGATATCAAACAATTAATAAAATATTGAACAATTATAATTGATCATTTTCAGATTACATTATGGATGATTTTATTTCATTTCGGTATCGTTTTAATTTTAATTAAATGAAGTAATGACAATTATCCACAATTAGAACCCATGTTCTAATTGTGGATCAGTTCAACAAATACTTTATTCTTTTTGGATTTACTTTCAACTGAGCATAATATTGACTTTTTTTCGTGAAATGCTATTTACTACTCTAATGCTATTTACTACTTCCTGTAAAAGCCATAAGGCAATTCTTATGGTATTACACTTTAAATGAATTTTCTTAAAGGTAAATATCTTAGTTTAAGTCTCACGTTTTATTAGTTAACGACATCAATAAAATGTTCAGCGCTATTGTTAATAATTAAAAAACAACTGACACTTGAAAAAGATAAAACAAATGCAAAAGAATCATGTGATATGCATTATTTGATAGAAAATACTATAATTATTTAAATATAATGTGTAATCTGGAACTAATGCCTGATCCGCATTTAATGCTTTTACCCTATTATTACGAGGCACAAATGATTATAAATGTAACTATACTTGCAACATTATGTCTTTATACTAAGTACAAATGTGTTTAATGTATGCTTTTTACTTACATGGCTTCTAACGACACATCGATTTGAGTTGAAGTTGATAACTTTGATAAAATATTTCATATATTAAAGTTATGTTCACAATACAATGCTCTTTATAAAGTAAAAATATATAATTACAATTATTCTTATAATAATAATATAATTTATCAATGCAAACGCAATTTTATTATTTTTTATTTTTATTCTCAAAATATTTTTATATATGTAATATAATTTTATGTACTTACATGTATATACCATTCTAGTATTTATTTTCGTAAAGTAAAAGGTTTACACAATATAGTCCGGGAAAAAATGGAACAGTTCTGAACAAATCCGATTATATCTCACCAGGTCTGAACCACTTCGATCTAGTTTAATCAAAATATTGGCCTAATCTAATCAGATCCACAATTAAACATCATGAGATCTAATTTGATCCTTGAATAGATCTGACCTGGGAAAAATTTTCTTACAATATTCATTAATTCAATTTTATTGCTAAAATAAGTATTATCGATTAGCGTTATATTTCATAATACACGCAACAAAATTATGATTAAAAAAATGTTTCTCCGTTTAAATTCGTAAATTAATTTTATGGTGCTTTCAAGTGATCACCCATCCGAAGCTGTACCACATCTAGCGCTGCTTTATCTTCGCGATTGTACGGGGACTGCTACTTTGATGATCCACGAACGCTGAAAGTTAATGCATATGTAGGTATGACATGTCTAGTCAACAGATTCCACACAGTATGTAATATTGTAGTAATCTTGTAGTAATATTACAAATTTGCTGTAATATTGCATGGTAATATGTTAGTAATATTGTATAAATATCGTTGCAATATTAAATGTCCGCGGCAGATTCATCGCAGAAATATTTCTGCGATATTTTTGTAATATTAGGCAATATTTCTACATATTGTGCTAATATATTACTATATTGCAATATTGCAATATTTCCATATACTGTAGTAATATTGCAGTAATATTATATATTATAAATATGGCTACAATAATAAATATCCGCAAAAAATTCATCGCAAGAATATTTCTGCGATATATTTGCAATATCGCTGCAACATTATGATATATTACAATAATTAATTCAGTTTTTTAATTGCTAATGTATTATTGCTAAATATTACACTTTAAATTACGTATGATAAAAAAACGTTCGGAAGCCTAGAAAGTATTTCTAAAACAGGGAATCTTCGGGAGACATGCCAACTCGATTTACGTATTCCTTCTTATAGGCCTGCTGGACGATTTTCTTTTTACGAGTAGTATATCCCTCTTGTGGCTTGGCCACGTATTTACTCCATCAGTAAGAAATATAGCAGTGATATTGCAGTAATAATGCACAATATTACAAAAATTGCAACGATATTGCTGCACTATTGAAATTATAATATTTTATTGGAAATATTGTTACAATAATGCAAAATATTGTAATTTTAATTTTGTAAAAAATGTTGCAATATATTGTTGCAATATTGCAATTTAATAAATAAGTATGCGGCCCCGCTTCAAAAGGGATACGCTTCTCATAAGAAGAAAATGTTCAGAAGTTCTATAAGAAGACGTACGCGAGTACTCAAAGACTGCTGTTTAAAATAAAAGTTCATAAATAAACGTTTTACTTAATTTTTCTAAATCTTCGTTACTATTATATTGTATTTTGAATACAGCGAATATTGGAACACCGACTGTATATATATTTCAATGATGTATTATTTGGCTCCGCGCGTAAAAAAAAAAGTTAAGAACAGGAGAAAAATATTGAATATATTGGAGAAATAAAAAAATTGTAAATGAATATTAAATATAACTGCAATAGGTACAAATAACATATAAGACAAAATACATCTTATTTATATCCATTGTGAGTTATGTTCAATCCATATTCCTAATTTTTTTACATTTAATATTTAATATTTATTCAGTAATAAATTAAAACATAGTATTATTCATATCTTAGAAAGATGGCATTGCGATAAAGTGCTTTGTAATATTTCAACATTGTTGCAGTAATATTGCAATGCGATAAACTGCAATGTAATAATTGAACGATATTGCTGTAATATTGCAGTGCAATATACCATATTGCAACCATTGAATGATATTGAGGTATTATTACAATGTGATATATCACATTGCGATATTTAAATGATATTGCGGTAATACTGCTTCGCGATATGTCGTACTGCAATATTTAAACGATATTGCGGTAATACTTCATTGCGATATATCATATTGAAATATTTAGACAATATTGCGGTAATATTGCATTGCGATGTATATCATTGCAATATTTGGACGATACTGCGTTAACACTGCATTGCGATATATCTCACTGCAATATTTAAATGACATTGTAATATTGCAGAATGATATGCACAATGTAGTATCTCAATAGTATTTACGTAATATTGCACTGCAAGTTGTAATATTATTGCAATATTGTAATCTCACTGCAATATTACTGCAATATTACATGCTGTGTGGGATGTTGTATACACTCTGTATATACACTCTATATATAGTTATTATATATGATATATGAATACATGTAACCAGATCTGAGCAATCATAAAACACCGAAGATCAGATTATACTCCCTAATCATACATGATTATATATGATCAGATCTGTACAGATATGATAAATCATATTTGAGCATATTTAACCAGATATAATTTGATCTTTTAGGAGATCTAATATGATCAGATAATGTCCGCTTAGATCGGAAAACGGGATCTCGTATAATTGGATCTGTGTGTGTGTGTGTGTATGTTATTCATTATTGACCAACAGCAACGATCAGATCTAGTGAGATCGGATTATAGCTTAGCATGACTGGCTGGATCGGTTTAGATTCAGCAAAATCTGACGCATAATGTCTGCTCATACCTCAAAAGATCTGACGCGATCAGATAATGTCCCATTATATCGGAAAAGTTCTGAATGATTGCTCATTAAATTGTGTAAAATAGTCTGCGCCAAAATCGTGTTTATTACTTACAACTTATTGTCTATCCGTTTTTAACAAACATAGTTATAACAATAAAAAAAGTCAACTTCATAATTCCATTTTTGCAGACGCGTACTGTAAGACAAATTTCATTAAATCAACTTGTTTGAATATTTGGTTTCAAATTTCTTAAAATTTAGCAACTTTTATTTCTGTATTAGACGGTACGAAATTAAAGTTTCCGTCCATAGTAAACATTGTATTATTAAAACATTTACTAAATGAAAATGTAATGATTCTCATTGCAAAACCAGAATTCAGATTTTCTTGAATCATACGCGAATTTTGTGTTATTATATATATTTTGCAAGTATATGAGATATCTTATCTAAACAAAATGTGTAAGCGAAAATGTTACAAATATGTATAAGCAATTTACGTATTTTATATTTTATGAAAAGGGATTTAATTCTATTTTATATTGCATTATTGTATATTACATTTTATTATATCATTTTTTGTATATTATAATTCTTCCTTTGTGTTCTATTTGATATTTTGATATTAAAATACATTGCATGAAAAATAATAAATTGTATGTAAATATGAAAACATTCAAATCCATCAAGCACAAAGTTACATGTGCCGTACTTCTTAGGTAATTTGCCACATAACAACATAACACGTTATATTACAGTTATATTGTTACGTGTAACTTGGTGTTTGCCGCATTTAGGATCTGCGCAGAACCGTACGAAATTTGTCTCGAGAACCCTCCCTGGTGAAAATTTTTCTCAGAATTCGTCATATATTTTTTCAGAATTTCTATTTAATTTTTCAGAATTTCTATATAATTTTTAACTTTCTAACTTTTTTTTATACAAATTGGAATACTTCTCAGAAAGTCTTAAGCTTTTCTCAGAATTTTTCATATATGTTACTTATGAAATATCGTAAGATTTTTTAAATTTTTTGTAAATATTATTATACTTTTATCATGCATAATAGTGCTGTTCTTTTGTAAATGTATAATTGCAAGGTAAAATGTTGATCAATTGTTCACAAATAATTTTCTGTTTTTAAATTATAGGGAACTGTTCCAATCCAAAACTTTGTAGGTTTCAATTTTCGTAGCAAAATCGAAACATTTATTTTTGTAATATTTATGTTGTAATATACAATATTATTTATAAATGTAATATTAATTTCAAAAATACGACAAATTTATACATAACAGCTTAATCCTAATATTTTCCTTAATACAGGCATGACCTTCAACTTCTACCAATAACACATTTGTTGGTACAATATTCATCGCAGAATGACGTGTCTCTTTCAAGTGATCTTATCTATTTTAAAATATAACAGCTCGGTAAAAAATTTTTTATGCGTAATTATACATAAACGGTTGTACATAATTTGTAACCGTTTTAAATAAATTACGTATAAATAAGTTATGTATAACCGTTTATGTATAATTACGCATAAAAAATTTTTTACCGAGCTGTTATATTTTAAAATAGATAAGATCACTTGAAAGAGACACGTCATTCTGCGATGAATATTGTACCAGCAAACGTGCTATTGGTAGTCGGTATAGTTAAATATAATATTGTGCCAGCAAGCGTGTTATTGGTAATCGTTGTAGGTCATGCCTATAATCAGAAAGATATTAGGAACAAGGAGTGATACATTCATCTGTCATATTTTTATAATTAATGTTACAATTACAAACAATATTACGTATTACAATATAAATATAACAAAAACAAATGTTTTGAAATTGCTACAGAAATTTAAACTTAAAAAGTTTTAGATTAGAGCAGTTTAAAGATTAAAGACAGGAAATTACTTGCGAATAATTGGCCAACATTTTACCTTGCAATTATACATTTACAAAAAAACATTGTTATGTATGATAAAAGGTATAACATCAATTTGTAGATAGGTATAAAAATTTAGGTATAAAAATTAAATATTTAAAATATACATATACGTACATTACAAATTTTGCTCTAAATGCTCCAAGCGATTATAGAAATAAAAAATTCTAGTTATTAGGTATGGGAATAAATTTCCGCCCATTATAGAGAGATGTCGTTAATAGCACAGCTTTGTTTGATAAAACAGCAATACATGTATTTGAAAGGTGAGTGTTCAACTTTTGAGCCCAATAGTTGGCATTTATTCGAAGATTACCAATAAACAAGAGTAACTTTTTTGCGTTGAAGGTGTCGGAATTCATTCCAAAAAAGCAACATTTGCGAGAAGTTTTACTCCATTATTTCATTTTAAAGAAAAGTGCTGCCGAAACGCATCGTTTGCTCGTAGATATTTACGGTGAGCATGCTCCATCAAATACTACTTGTAAAGAATGGTTTCGGCGATTCAACAATGGAGAATTCGACGTGCGTGACAAAGAACGCGAAGGTGCACTGAAAAAATTTGAAGATGCAGAATTTGAAGATGAAACCATCCGAAACCATCACTGGCGATCGTTATCGACTACAACTGATACGTTTGAACCAAGCTGTGAAAGAAAAATGACCGGAATGGGACAATAGGCACGACAAGCTGATTCTGTTACATGAGCGGTCACACGTTACAAAACCGATCAAGAAATACTTGGAAGGAGTGAAGTGGGAAATTCTGCCCCACCGTATTCACCACATTGCTCCTTCAGATTTCCATTTGTTCCGATCCATGCAGTCGGCCTTTTCTGGAGAACGATTCAATTCTTATGAAGGTATTAAAAAATGGCTTGATGAATGCATGCTTCAAAAGAACCAGATTTTTCCCTTCGAGGAATCTGTTTATTACTGGAAAGGTGCGAGAAAGTTATTGCTTCCGACGGAGCATACTTTGAATAAACTCACTTTGTATTATTTTGTTTAAATAAATACATCTTTTTCATTAAAAAGGGACGGAAACTTATTCCCATACCCAATATTTTTACGATGACTTGTCATTTTATATTTTGAATACGTTAGATTCGACACTAATATACAAGAAATTCTACAACAATAACTTTGTTCAACATTCAAATACTTTCTGAAATATATTATAATACATATCCCCCCCCCCGAAGATTTTTTTCCGCTCAACATTAGTCAGAATTTGCATTGAGTGACAAAACTTTGTGTAAATTTTTTGGAATGAAATCAGAAAAAAATAACATTTTTGATCATTTTTAACATTTTTTATAGTAAACAACATTAAGTGAAACAAGCTGAAAAGTGTTTCAACACAAATAAGTGAGAAGAAAGTTATTTTCAATCAAAGTGGATCTTAATATTCAGTACCATTCACATATAAAAGCGATTATACCAATACAATTTTACGATTACGATTTTTACAATAAAATAGAAAGTTGTTTTGAAATTATATCTATGGAGAAGCAGTCATAACTTGACAAAAATAAACGATACGATTATGTCCTAAAATTCATTTGGAAACTCTTGAATTGTACTTTTAGACTCCATAAACTTTATTGAGAACCAAGGTTTTGTTTTTTTGGCTGTAAAAGATATTGAAAACGTTAAAAATGCTATTTTTTGTCCATTTCATCTCAATTTACTCAAAATCCTGATGTATGTTACACAAATTTAACCAATGTCATCGTGTTCATCAAGAAAAAATCTTCGGGATGTGTTCATGGTATTTCGAAGAAAAAGAAAAGTGACTTTTTGTCGAACAGGGTAATGAGCGTATGCAACCCACACAGCACAGGGTGCTCTCCAGAAGCTCCCCGGAAGATCATAAAATTTCTGTGAGCTTCATTTAAACTTTAAAAAGAATTCCCGGGAAATCCTATGTCCACTTTTGAGAGTTCCCTAGGAGCATCATATTGTTTCACAGGAAGCTTTTTTTAAGCTCTCCGAGAGCTCAGCAAAATATAAATTCCCTAACTGAGAGTTTATTTACCCAAATTTTGTAAACTCTCTGGAAGCTCAGCAAAGTGAACTTCCTGGGAACTTAATCGGAGCTTTGTGCTATGTGGGAAACTGTGGGAAACGACTAATAACCCCAGACAGCACAGGACATCCATTGGACATCCAGACTTAGTTTCAATTCGATCCAAACGTCCATGGACTTGGTACGAATGTTTTAAAAACGTACATTATTCAACGTACAAAGTATGTTTACATTTGGACATTTTAAAAATGTTCATTTCATGCAAAAAATTTTCTAAGTCTGCTCGCGACGTGTTGCTTTCGCTGACTTGATAAATGAACATTTTTTTAAGATCGCATGAGAAGTTTTACTTTGTTACCTCCGGTAACACGAAAATTTACTAAATTAAAGCAAATTAAAAGTGTTATTAATGATAAAAGTACAGATATTGTTACTATGTAATAAAAATATATATAATTACAATAAAATTTCTTATTCAATTTTTTTTTTATTTAAAACTTGCTTTTAATGCTACACTCTAAGAATCTAATTTGTTAATAGTAATTGTAATATCAATTTTAAAATATAAATCGTTAAGTTAACTTCAATTTGCATTAAAATGAATAAGTTGTTTAAATGTACGTACCTTATATAAAGATAAATAGATAAAACAACAATATATAGAGGATGGGAGGGGGGAGAGGTGGAGTGGGTCGAAGTTGAGTGAAAGGTGAGAGAAAAGAAAGGTGCATGTGATTGTGAACAGAGAAGAAGGATACGTTACTTCATTTTTCATGAAAATCATCACTTTTTGACTGCTTGTATGTCCAGAACGGCTTGACCGATTTTTATTTCTTTTGGCTCAAATTACTCGTGGCGATGCCGCCTTTCAGGATATGTTACGTGCGATTCAAAATTTTTTATATTTTAGTCATTCTGTACCCCCAAAAAATGGACTTTGGGGGCTCGGGATAAAAGACTTAATAGTGTCTTTTAGTTTTTGAACATAGCCGGAGACACTGCCACGTTTCCTGATCTTTTGCTCCTCTCTGATTTTTGTTGTTATACCTAATAGTATCTCAACATGCCTAATTATGCGCTGAATCTATTGTCAATCAATCGCAACTGCGATTAGCAAATGAAGATAAATGTAGTTCGCCAAGCAGTCGCTTTAAATATCAACAAGTGCAATTAATATTAAAAATATATTTTAGATATATTAAAAAATATTATTTTAATAATAAAGACCTCATTTTTTCTGATAATAATTAACGTAATAAAAGTACAGTCAAAAGTTAAATAAACGAGCGATTGAACAAAAAGGTATTGCAATACACAAGACAGAATATACAGAAAATATGTATAATTTTATTAAATATTGCAACAGAACAGTATAGGTAAATTAATGACATAATAAGCTGTATAATACAGTGTACACTAAGTAATAAATACGTATAAGTAATAAGTTGCGTCACACGAATTAAGTTAGTACTGAATGCTTTCACTTTGGTTTCAAAACTTTCCAAGTCGAGTGAAAAAAAATTAATTACGAGGATCGATTACGTTATTACTATATATTTAAATAATTTCATTAAATATTTTTCTTTTATTAGTTGGTTACAATTCTATATAGTGTAAGAAATAAGCGACAACACGAGAAAAATATCGGGACGCTCCGAGATTAGAACCGAGTATTGGTCTCCTCCGACATGGTAGACTTCCGTCCTACCACTGAATCACACAGCCCTGATGCTGATAGTTTCTCTGTTGTGCCTATATTTCCTTTTTAAATTTTCTTACAGTTGTTATTATAGCGTTAAAAAGAATAAAACGAGGTAGAAGTATCACCAATACACAATCGTTTAGGTGTTAAAGCTCAATAATAAAATTTATTACGTCTTGACAATGCGTCTATAGAAGATACTGTTTATAGCAAATCCCTCAATATTTTCATTGGACGTCGTTAGTAGGAAGATAATTAAGCGTACCATTATTTTATCAATCAACATACGTATCACTTGATGATGACGCTCGCGTTACAATGTGATTAACAATGCGGCAAGTTAGCGATGCGTGATAAACTAAGTTCCTACAAATATAAAACAATATCGGTTCACCAGAGATTTTCATA
This sequence comes from Mycetomoellerius zeteki, assembly GCF_001594055.1. Lineage (NCBI taxonomy): Eukaryota > Metazoa > Arthropoda > Insecta > Hymenoptera > Formicidae > Mycetomoellerius > Mycetomoellerius zeteki. The sequence goes on from NW_017256018.1 coordinate 345,688, forward strand.
AAAAATCTGCATAATACCTCAATGAGTACCTAGAAAGAATTTTATTGCTCTGTTAATTTAATTTCATTTTCATCAAAATGAGATTCATTTTTCTCAGATGTCATTTCAGCTCATTTCATTTTAATTTGTACAATTTACTGTTGTCTTAAAATTACTTTCGAATCTCGCCCGATCAATCGATTCCGCTTCGTGATCGTAGTAAATCTAGCCCTTAACAATACGATGGAAATGGTAACTCTTGCATGACTAAAACGATTCGCTTAATCGTGTCGAAACGATACTCTATAAATATAAATTTGAAAAACATTACTCTTTTTTGCAATATTTCTACATTTAACTATTAGCATGGCACAAAAGATTTTTTTCTATAAAGTTCCTATAAAATTATAACAATAAAGTTCTATAAAGTTAATATATAAGAATCGACATAATTTCGTGTTTTCAGTTTTATTTGATAGATTGTGATGAATCTTTTGTACCAACGTTGTTTGCCCGGTAATAATACCGACAACATAAAAGTTTTGAACAACTGCGTGGTAAGTAAAATAAAAAAGATCCCGTACGTCCTATCAGTTTCTTGGTACCTTTATATTCTTACGTCTACGTTTACGTCCTTTCAGTTTCTTCGTACACTATATAAGTAACGTCCCTTTATCTGATTGTTGCGATCACGCAGTATCAGTCTTATAAATAGTGCCTGTAGAAAACGTGCATAGAAATTGTGCGAATTCGTTCGCGAAGCGTTCCGGAAGTAAAGATTTTCCCTTCTCTCTTTCACTTGTTTTCTTTTACAATACAACTCGAAATTGCTCGAGCGTTTCTCTCTCACATTTGCACGTCATTGCGTTATACTCCGGATTGATTAATTTGTTCCTGTATTTTACTGCACAATAACTACGGAAAAGATAATAATGAAAGAGAAGTAGTAAAATATACATGTATATCAAAATATAATGTAAAATAATGACATTTCATAGAAAATACTTTTGTGAAATTATGTAACTAACGATATACATACCTGTTTAATATTAAAATCTGTTATTAAAAGTATTTTTGATTGAGATGCACTGCCGAATAGGCCGAGTTTCTTTTTCTTACTAATATCCTTAATAAAAATCTGTACACCTTTCTCTACGACTTTTGTCGATTCGCTAAATTCGTTCCAAGTGTGACTCCAATCAATCTGAAAAAAGGTAAAGCATAGATACATTAGTTCTTTTAGTTTGAAGAAACCAACGAACAAAGTCAATTGATTAATGTAATAAATACTAACCCGCCAGCCACCGAATAAATCACTACGTTCGAGATATGATAATCTTTTGTCGGTGAGTAAAAGCACGTCTTTATTGATGAACACATGATAGACATAAACGTCCGTATGCGCATATTTTCCTTTTTCCAATTCCTATAAAAAAGAAGTCTTACATAGAAATCTTTCTGCATATAAATATGTGTAAATAAATTATAAACTTTGTTGTGTATAAGAATATTCCTACATATAAGATAATAAAACTTAATTCTATATAATTTTTTACAGATATTACATACAATTTATAAAAAATATTTCTTTATATAGAGCATCTCAATTTTTATTTATTCATTTATTTATAATATTTATAATATCCTATATAAATTAATGATGAAACGTATTCTGTAAAAATGTATTATTATAATAGAATGAATCTACTAGGAATAGACCATTTAAAAATTTATTTAAAAATTTTGAAGATAAAAGTGTTAAGGATGCTTAGAAAAATAGACCCTTACCATCAATATCTTGTTGCCTTCGGCTTCATCCTTTATGTACGGCCTAACGAGACTGTCCGGTTGCAAAAATCTAGGCGATCGTACTCTCTTTGCTTCCTCACTTAGTTCAGTAGCTCTGAAATAAATACATTGAAGGTAATCTCCACCATATTGTATAAATTAACAACCAATTTCTAAACAATTACAAACTTTAATTAATTGTCTTATTCATTAATTAAGACTGCTTTTGTATAATTAACAAGTCATACCGCCTGACTGCTCCAAAGGAACCACTTGCAAAATCGATAACACCAGCAGTAGGCCTAGTGACAAGTCCAACAACACCCTTTCCAAACCCTTTGAAGAATCCTTCCACTCCTTCCTCTTTCGCCCCTGATAAAGGTTTCATTACCACACCAGTCACACCATCGACTACACCCTATTAAATGACAAACCCCGATTCATAGATATATTAAATTAAATAATTAACAGAATAATTAATCCGTGATCTTACCATTACTAAACCCTTTCCACTCCGTGCAAGACCTTCTTGTAAGTTGGCGGGCTGTTTGTTGAGCTGTTCTTGTCTCTTTCGCTGGTAATCCTTGTCAAAGGTTAGAGCAGCTATACCTTTGCCTGCAAAAACGTAAGTAATAAAATAAATAAATGTATATATAATATTTTAACTTAAAATAATAATTGTCAAATGCTAAAAATTCCGACAGTTAAGCATAACGTGAAGTTCTTGCGTAACATTATCTTTTGCGAGTGTAAAAATACAACTTTTTAGTCGAGCAAAAAAGACTCGAGGAAGATGCATACCCATCGCTCCCGTAATCTTCGATACAGCGCCCGCCATTCCGCCGACGGTATGGCCCAACATGCTACGCACCCCGAGGAACAGGCCTTCCGCAAACTCTCCTGGACCCTGTATGGCTCCTTGGAAGGGTTCGTAGAACAGATCTTCGATACCCTTCATAGTTCCGACTACTAGTCCATATGGATTACCGATCACATCGAGTCCCAACACGAGTACGTAGGCTTGCTTAATTGCTTGGCCCGCGTAATGAGTGCTCGCCTCGGAGTTGAGCTGCTTATGCGTCATGAACACGTAGTTTCTCTCAAAGTATGCCAATCTATATCAATACAAAAATACTTAGAATCTTATAATCTTTAGATTATAAGAATTTATACAATACGAAGACTACAAAGTTCAGAAGTTCTAGTTTTTAAATATTTTTAATTGTACTAATTGAGGGGATTGGCGGAATAAAGGCACAATTCTACTTGGGCTCTTTTTCCGGAGATTAGCGCAAATAAACAAGGAATTGATGTTGCTTACTTTAGTTAAATATGAACGTGTTTCGATTGTTCTGTGGTGGTGAAAATGATATAATCTATGGAAAAAGGGTATAAATGATTTAAAATCATTAATGAGATTTTACCAGAGACTGAACGAAAATTGTACGACAATAATGTGTTTTCATTACAATATATTTATGTTAAAAAATCTTATGAAAATTCATCAGATGATGATTGAATATTATTTCAATTTATTTTGTACAAGTAAAAGTAAAATGTATTTCATATTCGTTTTGTATTTCTTCTAGCTAGAAAAATGTAAAAATAAAAAATATTTCTGCAATTCATAGTCTTTTCTTTCTATCGATTTTTACAATATTATGATCAATATTCGGAAAAAGAGCATTTTTCTAAGTGCATTTTTTAAATTGCAAATAACTTTTCAAATATTGATCATAATAGAGAAATATTATAACATATAACTTCTCAAAGACATTATATAAATATACATTTAATACTGTTCCCGTTTGTGATATAATAAAAAAGTAACAAGTTATTTTAATTTTTATTAAAATCAAGATTTTGTAATTAGGCTTTTATTCCACCAATTCCCTCAATCGTAAGTTGTACTAATTAAAGGCTTTACTTGAACACAATGTCGTTAATATCTGTCAGCGTCACTCCAATTCCTTGCAAAAGCACGTTCAGTACTTGCGGCAACGCGGAGGGCCCTCCTCCGCTTCCGGTCATTGAAAAACTGATGTGTATCTGTGAACAAAGAAAGAAAAAGAAGATAAAGATTTAACTATCAGATAATAACATTTGCATTTACATCTTTGTACCCATATATTGAAACGTGACATACCTTGAGAGGCGAAAAGTGCAACAGATCGAAAAAGTTCTTCTGTTCGGCCGTGGTGATCAAACTGACGTGATACATTAACGGTTTGTTGACTAGTTTCATATCTTTACAGAATAAAGCACTCTGAAACAAACAAACAGATCTATACGTTACAAAACGATCTAAATAAGATGCAATATCTCGTGTCTCACCTCTTCCGCATCGTTGACCTCGTTCGCCTCGAATAGGCCCATTATGGCGTTTATGAAGACAATATCCACCTTGATATGAAATTCTTGTATAAGAACTTTAAAATATCGAAATTGTTGCACAGTGCTGTGCTCCAATAGGCGTTTGACCATACTTAGTTCCGCAAAAGGTTTCATTACTATAAAAATAAACAAAGAATAAGAAAAAATTAGAAAAATAGATATATAATTCTTAACAAAATTCAGGACTTATGTTTTCATTAGTATACGATGATTAACCATCAACTATAGTATTTTACAAACTAGATTTTTAAAGAATCTTGTTTGAAGTACAGAATACAACTAAATCTCTAATCGATAGAAAAGTTCAAAATTTTTTTTACCTACAATTTAGAATCTCATAATATCAATCGTACTGATTTACCAACTGCCTAAAATTTTCTCTCAGGTGTTCAAACAATCTATATCTATACTTGAAAATTAAAATTGAAATACATATTACAGATGCAATAAAAGATATTGTTTTTTATATCAAAAGAATAATAGATAATACCTGTACTCTGCGTGACACTCTTTGGCGGTGGCACTGGAGCTAATATAACTGGAAAGACGCACTCCGACAACTGATTGTCAATCTGAAGTTTGTTGATCTTTGCGTGCAGCTGTACCTGATGCGCTGAGGTACGATACTGCAGCCAAAGTCCAGTCTGAAAGGTGCGTCGCATGTATCTACGATGCGGCCTCAGCATCTCCATATTCAGATAATCCACCTAAGAACAATGAAAAACGATTTAAAAAATTACTTAATGATAAACGCTTCTTGTGGTCCAGAAATTAAATTTGATCCAAGCCTTAAAAACTTCAATTAAGCGAAAACTTTTTGTTTTACCATTAGTTTTGGGTCCAACATTATCCGGTAGTCCGCATCCATTTTGCCGATTTGCAATTCTCTAATGTATCGTTGATATCCCTCTTCGATAGCGTTGACTTCCTTAGCACTTAACGCTCGCCAGCGGCCGCCGATGGACTTACGCGTCTCCCATATGATCCCTGAGCTAAATTATAATACAGAATCTCATTAATTTTATATGGTAGTAACATAATTATATGTACAAAGAGTATAATTATTTCGTTAAATAATATTAAATTTATATTTGTCAATTATTGTGTGTGCAAAAATTATAATTATGTGTAAAATTATATAAATAAAATTATGTTAAAAATATAATTTTAATTTAAAAAAATTACGAGGTATGTGTGTAAATAAAATTTAATATTAAAAGACTGCAGTATTCTTACCTGGCGATGCACATATATAACAGCTCGGACTTGGTGATGTTGTTCACGAGAGAAAATCCAATGCCGTGAATGTTCAACGTGATTTCCTGATCGATTACTTCCAGATCACCGGCCAGTTGACAATCCTCAGCAATCTTTAAATTTGTAGTAAACAGCAACACTCTCTGTGTACCGTCTAAGAACGAAACGTAGAACAGTTTCTCGTCTATTTCCGGCAGTTGGAAAGTGCCGAGATTATCCTGGAAAAGAAATGAGGATGGTGTTCATTATTCACTTTTATGAACATTTCACCTTGCTTTTGATCATCTATTCCGTTTACCTTGCGAAGATTGTCCTCGATTTCCTTGCCGTTGTTATCTTCCCAGACCAGTTTTCGTGGGCCCGCCGGATTTTCCCAAGTATAAAACATTCTATTGTACGACTGCACGGACCTGACAACATACATCGGTTCATATCGAATAAATATACAGGGTGATTCCTCGCAAGTCTTTCTGCTTAACCCGAGATTAATATTGTTAATAATAGTAATTTTAATTGAGGTACAAAAATCAGGTAGTCGTTTAAGAAAAAAACAAAACAGCTAAGTCTTCTCGCATTAATAATCTCGTTGGCACATTCCCAACTTACCTAATGTTGATGGAACCTTTTTCCCATAAATGGATAGTATGCGGTGTATGATTCATGATCACAGCTGGCGCATTGCCTGGGACGTAGGCCGACATGGAGATGTAAACGCCGCCCTCGTTGATTTGCACATCTACATTGATTCCTCCGTACTATGGTGAAAAAGGTTTGTTAGAGGTACAAAACGCGAGATACTTCATTATTTATTCTAGTTAATTGTGCTCGCAGTATATAAATAAATTATGTGTACAATAAAAAAGTTCAAGTGGTTAATCAAATAAAGGGCATGTGCCATAACGCAAGATTTTAGTAGAGAGATAATATTTTATTCTATAGGTATATAAATTATATCTGAAGTATATAAAATATATTTAATTATTACTCTTTGTTACTGTGCTTGATTACCTTATTGTCCAATTTCAGCAGAGTCGTATGACTGTCGGTATAAATAAACGCCGCGGTTTTCTCGGGTTGACTTGCGACTTTAGCCTTCAAAGTCTTGTTATCGTGTTCGGTTCGAGGCCACAGAGCCGCGCATTCACCAGGAGGCACCTTGGCATGCAGCAGTGATATTGTAGTGTAATATTTCACTAAAAAATTTGTATAGTAATAGAATTTCTTATATCTAACGTACTTTGATTGTCGGATCAGCTGGTCGGTCACCCTCCTGGCATTCTATAAGAAAATCTGCGTTATTGATAAGTATGTAGTACGGCGTAAACGTGATCTGCTTGGTCAATGAGTTGTATGTCAGCTGATTGTGTACCCCGATCTATAACAGAAAAACTAGAGCTTTATTACTTGTATTTATTTCTTGTCTTACTTTTCATTTTTTTATCCTAAATATATTATATCATATTATCAATTTGTTAATAAATCGAGTTTTAATGTAAACAAAAAAAGAATAAAAATTAATAACATAAGAACCTGATATATCATTCCATTGTATTTACAGGCCACCACACCCTCGCTGCCCGCGACATCGATGGAGAATTTGTCGGACCACTCTCCGTCTTCCACTCTGATCATGGCTTTCTTCTTACCAAAGAAAGCTTTGGAGCGGAATGAAAATAGAATAGGTCCCTTGAAATGCTCCGGATGGCACAAGACATTCAAGAAATCATCTGCTGTCTGGAAAGAGCAATCGATATAAATTAATCTTGACGTTCAGCTCATCAAAAATACCTTCGAAATATCATGCAGTTAAGAACAAGTAACAAACACCTCCATAATATTAGCTTGTTATACAAACTTTCTCGATTTTGCGTTGCAATCAGGATGTTTTACGTCTAGTATCTAAAAATGAGGAAATGATCAAGGACTGAAGGATTGGCATATTTAAAAATACAGCTATTAAAAAAAAATGTAAATATAAATTAATTAAGAATAGAGAGGACTAACAATAAGTAAAGGAAACAGAAAATAAGTAGCGTGTGTAATAAAGCACAGTTATACATAATGATGTTAGCTAATTACTATTAATTTATGTACAATTATGATCAGGGGTGGCGAACAGGTATATGTGGAACGGTGGAGGACATATACATGTGAATTTGACATGTGTGGAATTTCCACACATGTTGAGCTAGAGCAAACCTAAATTTTTAACGAGTATAGGTACATTTTTACGAGCCGCTCAAAATCTGTTTTTGCGATTCATGAAGATGTACCTTAATTCATTGGATTTTTTATTGGCGATATCTCAATTAACAATTCTGCGCGGTCTGATTCGCTCTTGATGGAAACCTCTTTTCCTCTGGGACCAATCAAATGTTCATTCATTTTTTGTTTGTTATCGTATATTGTAAGTATAGATCTATAAATATTTCCATTTCTCTCGAAGTAGGATTCCTTCCTTCGACCCTTTTTTTTACATGCGCCCCCCCCGGACCCCTCCACACATACAAAAAATGTACTCCGCCGCCCCTGAGTATGATTATGTTCGATAAAATGCAATTGTAAAAATCGACACATTGCGACTAATACAATGATAATCTAACACAGTTTGAGGCCGTTTAGTTCCGGTGGTACGACTAGATTAGACGATTGTTATTTGACAGTGATTGAGTCTTGCGGACATAAGCGAACACGAGAACAGCGATAGTATTGAAATAAAGCGATGTGTCACCGCGCGAGTTTTCCTCTTCCTGTACTGTGCGTGTTGCCGATGGGGTTTCATAGCAGAAACGATTTTCTGAAAGACGTTCGCACATACATTTTCACGAATAAAGCGATGAATATCAACGTCTATTCAACAAAAAAATTTAATTTGACAATTAACCGGTGTATGATAATTGTTCGTGAAGTCATTGTATAATTATTATTAACAATCCACATAAAAAGAACGATTTTGTTAAAATATTAAAAAATTTAAATAGATACAAATTTGAAAATAACTCTGTTGGATCATCAAAATAATTGTACAGAAAACTTAAGCGTGAGTAATTCTGCAAAAAAATTTCGATATTTTAGCAATCAGTTTGAGCGTTCTACATGATTATTTTGGCAGTTCAACAAAATCATTTTTAGATCTGCATCTAGCTAAATATTTAAATACTTCAGCAAAATTGTTCTTCCCATGCAAAAATAGTATAGAATAATAGTGTAAAATAAAGGTCTGTTTTTTTTATTGCTGCACTTTGAATCGGTGCAATAAGTTGAAGTGAAACAAACGTATATTTGTTTCACTTCAACTTATTGCCCCGATTCAAAGTGCAGCAATAAAAAACGGACCTTAATAGTGTAAAATAATAGTGTAGAATTAGAAAATTCTGAGAGCTAATTTTGCTAATAATATACAAGATGACTATTTATGAAAAGCATAATAATGCAGCACGATAACAGGAAATCTCTACCTTCATCGGACTCGAGTGCTCTTTGCCAACCTTACTTGATTTCTGTAAAATAATGGAGCATGTTGAATACAAGGCTAATCAGGCAAAATGCAATGCTGGTTAGTCTTGCGATACACTAATGGGGGGCACAAGAAAGGCTGAAGATCGAGCGAGGAAGCAAACATTAGTACAAGAATATTATTTGACATAAGAAAAATGCGTATCAATAAAGAATTCGACAACGTATTGCTGATGCAAAAGGGGCTCTCTGTAAAATGCGGTTGAGACTTAAAAATTTTCGGGAACTTTCGCTATTCCTTGGCAGATGTAAAGATAATAATCAATTGCAAATTGTATGCAAAGAGGCAAAGTTACCAAAAGCGACGAAACTATCGCTGCAAACACATACTCTGTAGGACAGCATTAAACCAGTCTTGTTCAGCATCCAGAAGGGACAATACAGCGCCATGACGATCGAACCATGTTTGTAAGACGTGTGCATTCCAAGATCTAGAATCACTTTCTGCGCGCTGTCGAAAGACTCAAATGACCAAACCGCAAACTCTGGTGGGTCCGCCATGATTTCGCCTACACATGACCAATCCTTCTCCAGATAATTGGGTAGCTATATAACACATCAATCGATTTAAATACAATAAATAAATCAATCGCAAATATTGTTTTATAAACGTTAATAATTAATTATTATAATTATTAATAATTATTATAACATTTTTATTAATTGATGTATGTTCTACCTTAATTATTATGCTTGACTTGACTGGATCAATCGTAGGAAGTTGCATAGAGGCACTTGCTTCGAGCAAGTTTTCCTGAACTGTGCCAGGCAAACAGATGATAATATCGATCGGTAGGAAATTTTTCAGATACACAGACGGATATAGATGTACATTGTAGACAGTGCTAGCCATGGTATGACGAGTGGTATTCTCAAAATATACCTGCTCGATCTCTCCTACAGACTATATAAACGAATATTCTGTATTCCTCTATTATTTATTACTAAGAATATTGGTCAACTTTATTAAGCGAATAAAACTACGTCTAAAGCAAGAAATATATATATTTTATAAAAAATATATACGGAAAAGACACCGACCTGTATATAAAATGGTTCTGTAGAATCTTGCTTACATCGCGACTCACATTTCAGTAATTTCGTCATGGAAATGGTTTTCTGCAGATCCTTCCAGACGAATGGTTCGACTGACACCATATATCTAAAATACGTTAAATGCGATCAT
>NW_017256019.1:0-2314 GCF_001594055.1 Mycetomoellerius zeteki
CAAACAATGCAAAAAAAAAATTTTTTACAAGGATTTCCCCCCTTAAATAGAACGGAAACTTACAAGGAAACTTATGGAAGCGTCACTCTCCGATTTTGAGCTTTGAATATGTTATTTTTGTCTGGAAAACAACATATTCAAAACTCAAAATCAAAGGAAAATACTTCCATGGGTTTCTTTCTTCTTTCATTTCCTTCTTCTTAATAAACTTTATATTCTTTTCCGGATATAGAACAAACTATATGTATCACCTGCAATGGAAGACAATATTTTATTGCATTTATATATTGCATATAAAATTTTACATTATATACTAGACAATGATAAGTCTTTACCCGCAGCTTTATATATATGTATATGTATGTGCATGTGTACATACACGCGTGCGCATATATATTACATATATACATAAAAACAAATAAAAAGGCGGACACACAAAAATTCAAAAGTATAAAACAAAAAAAACTGTACATTTTGTAATTTATAAAGCACAATTGAATAAAATTTCTTTAGCTCGCTTTCCCAAAAATTGATTATTATTACCCAGGCACAACGTTTCAATTAAACCAAATAAATTGACTAAAAGATGATGGATAATTTAAATCCTTTATAAAGTAAATAGCAAATCCTAGAATGACTGCTTCTTCCGCAGATGCAACTTCAATCTTTAGTTGATCAATCTCACTGATCACAAACCAGGCTGTGGTGTCACTGTACCATAATAGACTTTTGGTCCAGCAGAAGGTGTAGTTAAATCATCAAACATTGGAACTTTCTGCATGTGAAACAAGAATTAAAGACGATTACATATCTCTTAAGCATAATATTAAAAAGCAACAAATACAATTTTAACAATTTATTTATTATAGATTTATTATAGATTTTACCTGTTCGAAAAAATAATCCTTTATTCTTGGTAAACTTATAAATGTTTGTAGTTGTACAATATTGGTAATTCCTTTTTCCACTGTCTTTTTATATATAGTGTTTATACTATCAATAACACTTTTAATTGATATTTTCATCCTTAATTCAGCTTCTTTGATAAACTGCAACATCAAAATTTATATATAATTTCATCACAGCATATACAAAAATAACATGATCTTCGAAACCATTTTACTTTTATCTGAATCATTTTTCTCTAAAACGTATTATCAAGAAATATTTCAGGTTATATTTAAAATAGGATACTCTGTACACATGCATATATCTGTCCGCGTAAGAACATACGTCTATTTATCAAATATTTCATATGAAAGGTGCACAAATTAAAAAAAACTTAGCACAGTATATTAAGATTCAAGCAACCGTTTATTTACCTTCATGTATACAGACTTCTTTCGTCGTTTTCACACGTTCGTGTAAAGGTGAATGATGCCCGCAAAGGAAGCACACATTTATGTTATTATTATCCGTGGAAGACAATTCGAAATCATCATCGCAGTCACATGTTGTACATTTGCCGCGATGAATACTGCGTCGATCGACACTCATATTTCATTTGGCAACACGATGTGTTGGCAATATGTGATAGGAGAACCGTGCCGTAAGAGATGCTCTTAGATGCCAATAGATTGAACAACAAAAAAAGATCGCGTGCACGCGCTACAGCAGCATCGCCATATTAGTTATCACTATATTGTAGTTGCCATGGTTACGTTATTTCTATCCGCTTTAAATATACGTGACCAAAACCACAACCATGTCCTTTACAATATCCATAATTATTACTGTCCTGTTTGTATAAAGGATTATAATATACAGGGTGTCCCATTTTAAATGATCCAGCCAAATATCTCGAAAACTAAACCCAGTAGACAAAAATGTTTCAAACAAAAGTTGTTTGACTCGAAGGGGGACATAAGATGGTGCCATCGATTTGACCTTGGATAGTCCTCTGAAGGTCACGTGAAGATCACCTTTAATTTTTTAAATGGAACCCCTTATTTCTCATTGCACATTCTTACAGCTCATCTCGAGAGCTTTCCAAAACACTATAATTAAGTTACTTTTCGTTAAGTATAACAGTGAAAAGGAATAAATATCATCTAAACTTTAGGGAATAAATATTAATATTTCTAAAAATGATGTTATTTATTTCTTTATGAATTATAAGAAATAGGGTTCTTAATAAAGTAAATAGTTGTATGTGCTACGATTATCACTTAATCGGCCAGATCAGCCCCGATCTTGCTTTAATTGGTCGGATCAGCCCCGATCTTGTTTCAATCGACCGGATCAACTACGATCTTGCTTTAGTCGGCCGGATCAGCCCCGATCTTGCTTTAATCGGCCGGATCAGTCTCGATCT
>NW_017256019.1:2478-4114 GCF_001594055.1 Mycetomoellerius zeteki
CAGAGGACTATCCAAAGTCAAATCGATGGCACCATCTTATGTCCTCCTTCGAGTCAAACAACTTTTGTCTGAAACATTTTTGTCTACTAGATTTAGTTTTCGAGATATTTGGCTGGATCATTTAAAATGGAACACCCTGTATATGAATAAAGTATCACATTAAGAATTGTAGTCACGCTTAAATAAAATGAATATGTAAGAAATCCGTTTTAACATTGTATGTTCCGTTATAAAATATAAGTGTCCTTTATATACATATACAGGGTGTTTCCAAATTAAATCGCAAAACTTCGGGAGCGTGTAGAGGAGTAAAAAACTAAGAAAAAAAGTCCTATAGACATATGCTCGTTTTTGCTCCGTTTCAGAGAAATCGAAAAAAAATGTTTACATTTCTTGCCATATCTAGCACCGACATATTTGATTACATTTTCCACTTTCTGTTATGAATTTGTCAGTCGCTCTTTGAAAGCCTTTAACAGTAGATGAATTTTGTCTTTTGCAATATGCCGCGTACGTATTCTAATAGTGAATATGCTGATATGGTTTTTGTATACGGTTTCTGCAACGGTAATGCTTTAAAGGCGGTGCGAGAATATGCACGACGATTTCCAAACAGAAGAGTGCCAAACCGAAGAGTGTTTATGTTGACATTTAATAGATTGCGAGAGACTGGATCATTTTCAATTCGACAAGAAAACAACCGATTTCAAGCAGCGTTACGAAGAGATTTGCAGGCAGGGAATCGTATTTTACAACATTTTGACAATCATCCTGAGACCAGCGTTCGGAATGCGTCGGCTGTATTGGGAGTGTCACCACAAACAATTTGGCGAACTGTAAAAGGAGATAATCGCTATCCCTACCACATTCAAAAAGTGCAAAATTTATTACCTCAAGATCATTGGAACAGATTGAACTTTTGTAACTGGTACCTTCAGACATGCCAAGATATGTTTTGTAGGATATGTTTTGCTATAGCAGTAGCAATACTAATAATACGCTAACAATATGCATAGTAGTACATAGCAATACATTAACAATACTAGGAAATATTGCGCTCAATCGGTGGCAGTACATAGGATAACAATATTAACAGTACAATAGCAATGCCATCAATAAAGTGTGTTGTATTGCCATAATTAGCAATCACTGTACATTAGTGTACATTTTTTTAGCAGTGGTTGACCCCCTTAGAATTTGGTCATAACTATTAAATGTATGATGAAATAATGCCAATTAAATGTTTGATTAATATAACCAAAAAATAATGTTATTATACATTTACAAATATTTAGTAAGTATTATCAAACTGTTGCCATTTGTTAATACTTACTAAATATTTGTAAATGTAACATTATTTTTTGGTTATATTATCCAAACATTTGATTGGCATTTGTTCTAATAAAATGTTTCATATACAGGGTGTCTGGCAACGATCGCAAAATATTTCGTGCGTGGGTAGAACAGACTACACTGAGTCGAAAAATCCTGTACCATTTTGCGGTGTCAGCAATAGTTAAGGAGATATTAGCGTTTAAAGATAACCGAATAAGAGCGTCCGGCCGGCCTACTGCTGCCGAATGTATAACCCACCGGCCACGATCGCACGAGCCGCTGGGAGTGGGGATGGCCTATC
>NW_017256020.1:0-552 GCF_001594055.1 Mycetomoellerius zeteki
TTACACAAATATAAAATTATAATAAGAGCATAGCAGGATAGATATGTGTATGTTTCCACCGCATTTATCTGGTTGAGATTTTTACCATAAGTTATCAGCGATGCAAAAATGAATTTCGCAAAATATTATATCTGAAAAAAATTTTTTATGGGAGTAAAATTGCAAATCGATGAAACGAATTTTCTCTTTAATGGATGAACCGATTTCGACGAAAAAAAAAAATATTATAGGGTTCAATGTGATGCGATGTTTAAAAAAAATTATGAAAATTTTTTTTGAAAAAAACCGGTTGAAAAAATTTCCAAAGTTTTTAATATTTTCTTTTAATAGGATGTACTTGAGACTCTTCTACCATTTTTTAAAAATGATCTTCGACTTATCTAGTATAACATATTTAATTTTCAAAACGATCGGAAAAGTAATACATAATTTTAAAAAATGAAGAGTTTGAGCGTGCAGTATATGATTAGTCGAGTGTTGCATGAGATTCGGCTACGCATACTGTACTAGGTAAACTCAGCTTTGTATACATGCTTATGTAAGAACAACTCG
>NW_017256021.1:0-2027 GCF_001594055.1 Mycetomoellerius zeteki
ATATTAGTGTAACCTATCGTTAAACGTATTTCGCGCGTCCGCGGAGTCCTCCGAGTATAATGCAATTATGTTGCAATAGCGCGATGACACTGCGCGCGGGCACGTCCGTCCGGTTCGGGCGCCCAAGAGCGACTGATGGCGTCGCCGTCCGTTTCGAGCGGGTCGGCCACCTTGGCTACCTCATCCCCTCCATCCATCTTCCGACCAATCATAAAATTCAAAGCTAAGTAGGTCGGATCGCATTGTGCCTTGGCAGGAAGGAACTTAGTGCCTCACTTATTAAGAATCTCCATTTAGTTTATTTTTTAAAATTCCTTTTTTATTATTACTTCGAGTTTTCCTCGATCAGCTGTTCGCCATGTGTTATATATATATGTCTTTCAATCGGAGATTCCGAATAAGTGTCCGGATGAGATATTTACTCTTTTTAAAGTGTACTTAAAATTAATATTACAAAATAAACCTGTATCAAATATAAATTAAAATCGTTTATTAGAAATTTTATCAAATATGAGAATTACCTCGCGAATCGTTAATACGTTCGTTGTAACTACTCTAGATGACATTGGCTGCGTTCAGCAGAAAAAGCAGCTTTGCAACTGTTGTAAAATTCTTTAATATGATTGGCTTTACCCTTAGTTCCTCATTGGATCTAAATGTATAAACCAATCATATTCAAGAATTTTACAACAGTTGCAAAGCTGCTTTCTCTGCTGAACGCAGCCATTTATATGTCTTTTATTAATATTTTCAATTTTCTCACATTTGACAATATTGAGTAAACATCTTTTTCTAAAATAACTTAAATATTAATTTCTTTTCTTTCAGGTACTTCGGCAATTTCCCTGGTAATGCATCAATGACTCTGGCTTACAAGAATGACGATTATCTTAAATCTACGGATTATTAAGGTAAATAAAGTGCTAAAATTAATAAATAAAATAAACAAAAATGACTTTTCGTCAATAATTCGCATTCTATCTCACGCGGCCTCTTCTATCTCTTTCTTACGTCCGCGTGAAGCTATCTTCCGCATCTAACCGCCTCCTGCGCTTTGAGAGCTTCTGCCGAGACTCGAATGTCCCGCTACTCGGATTTTTCCGAGATCGTCTTAGACTTCGCGTCGCGAAGACGCGAATAAATTCCCCTAAGGAATTTAATTGTCGAAATATGACAATTGGTGTTTTTTAACACCGTCTTTGATTTTAATCAAAGACTCTTCTACATTACGGATTTTATTATCTCGTAATGAGAAATTTTGACTCGTGAGCTCAGATAGCTCGTAATGAGTCGCGTTAGACGCCACACTCGTTTTTTATATTCTTTTTTCCAGAAATATGAAATTAAAATTGTTAAAAAATTAAATTAGTCCAAATGACTTTTTATTATGTTTTTTCGATGAAATAATGAATTTTTTCACTTTTTCGTGATTTATCTAGAAGTTTCGTGTGGACGCTATCTAACGTGTAAAAAACAATGTTTTTATTGAATGAGCTTTCACCGGCTCTAATTTGCTCCTATTGAGATGAAACTACTTTTAATATTAAACGATGCTTTTAAGCTATCAAAATAAAATGATCCGACTCTGAAATAAATTATCGTTACGGAGATCAAGCTAATCTCTTTTTTACGCTGAGCTCGTATTTTGCTCTTTTTCGCGTATTACCTTCGTTGGCTTATTTCGCCCCTGAAAAGTTAATTATCGTTATAAAATAAATTTGTTGTCGGATATCGTTTTAATGAACTGTTTATTAATATAAGATTCTTATGATCTAAAATATTACTTATAATTATAAAATGTCTTTTTTATTATCACACACGGGGTGAATCTAACTTCTTGGGAGGGCTCTTCTCGGCGCGACATCTCCCGTTGGCGGGTCCTGTTGTGGAACCTCGTCTTCGTATCGGCATCCTGGCCTCCCCGGTGTCGACATCTTTTCGGCTTGGCTCTGAGAATGTTATTATTTCGTTTTAAGTTTGTTAAATTTGAGGCGATTGTAATCGCACTCAGCGAATCTGAGTGGCGG